>NW_010392894.1:0-12883 GCF_000710305.1 Buceros rhinoceros silvestris
TTGTCCGCCGTCTCCTGGGCCCTGCCGCGGGCCCGAGCGCTGGAGAGTTTGTAGAGTTGGAGAAAAACTCTTTTATTGCGCCCAACGGAGAAAAACAACCCGAAGTCGCAGCCCGCTAACTGTCTGTGGCTTCTGACAGCTGTTCCGCTACTAAATGTCGGAGGAAGGTGCGATGTTGCAGCACCTGCGACTGGAAATACCTGTAAATTCCCCACCGGCTTTTCCGCCGGTGACTTACCGGAGGGCGGCCAGCAAAGCACCGCCCTCGCGCCTGCACCGGGTTTACAGTGAAATGAATCTGCGTCTTGGTGTGTTTTCTGTTTGTGCCTGCCAAATTCTTCCGTGTTTACCGGAACCCCGTTATCTCAAATATTACACTACATCAAGTAATTTTTCCCCGTAAAGTTTTGTATTTTTATGTGAGCCAACATTAATTTCTAAGATCTTTCCTTCGGGCAGTCTCTAAACCCCTCCTGATTATCTGCTTTTCTTTCTGGCCTCTCTTGGCCATGGTCTGGTTGGGTTGATACTGGTGAAGTATCTCACATGCAGTTACATGGGGGCACTTGAGAGAGGCTCATTTTCCTCATTATTCTCTAAGAGAATGTTTTGGTTTTCTCCTTTTGAATTCACGCTGATCTTTCTCACGGCCCTATTTCATTCTAAGTTTGCCTCTGATTTGAGGTTTGCTGCGTTTTGTTACTGGTTACCAGCTCTCTTCCTTTGTGTGGGATATATTCCATCATCTAACGCATTAGGTTCTTCGAGCAGAACGACGTTATCCTCTCATCTGAAACACCAGATTGTTTGAGGGTTCCCTTTGGAGGCTGCTTCACAAACAGAACCGCATACATGCAGAGCGAGACACGGGTCTCCCAGAGCAGAGCGCAGCAGAGGGGCACCATCCCCTCCCTCCAGCTGCTGCCCACGCTGCTGGGGATGAGCCCAGCACACGGGTGGCTGCTGGGCTGTGAGCGCACATTGCCGGCTCATGTCCAGCTTTTCTTCCCCCAGCACCCCCAAGTCCTTCTCCTCACGGCTGCTCCCCATCCCCTCACCCCCAGCCTGAGCTGATTCCAGGGCTTGCCCTGACCCATGTGCAGGAGCCTGCACTCGGCCATGTGTATCTGCTATTGGCTGCTTTGGGGGCAGGATGCTTGACCTTGTGGACCTTTGGTCAGACTCAGCACAGATGTTCTTCATCCTTGACTCAACCCAGTACTGCTCATTGGCCTAATCTCTCTTCTAGGCAGCTGGTGATTACCTCTTCTTTCAGCCTCTCTGTTGAGAACCTTCCACTTGCCCACTGAAGGCCAGAACTGTGCTTAAGATGTCTCTGTAGACTGTTCATCTGCCCTTTTTTCTCCCTAGGCTTATGGCATTGTATGGAAAGCAATCGATCGCAGGACAGGAGAAATAGTTGCTGTTAAAAAGATTTTTGATGCTTTCAGGAACAGAACAGATGCTCAGGTGAGAAATCATTGTTCTAACATGCCCTGAAAGATGTGGTGGGAGTTCATAGATTTTTTTCAGTATTTACATCTCTGAAAGATGTTAGTTATTTGACAGTTGTGCACGTAATACAGACTACAGCTGTATTAGTATAAAAAGGAGCAATAAATGTCAAGCTTTGTGTATCATGGTATCTACGAAATACTGTTGGTGTCCCTGGGGAAAAAGTGTCCTCCCAGGCACCCACCATTTGATCCTCCCTTAGGCTGTTGTGCTGTAGTGAGCAATCACAAGTGTGACTCCCTCGGGAGCAGCTGGGTTTTTGCTGGCCTGGCCACCACCTAAGGGTTCCCTCTGCTCGAGAGGTTAGAACGGGTTTGACCCTCTCTTTGGAAGTCCATACTCTGTTCTGTCATTCTGATGAGATGGTGATCAACTTCTTTTTGTTTACTTCTAGAGAACATTCCGAGAGATTATGTTCCTGCAGGTAATGTCCATTGTTCCCAGTTGTTAGACTGTGCTGGAGATAGCTTAAAATTATTATTTTTGATACTGTTTGTAACTGAATTTGAGATGGAAATAGATAAAGAGTCTCTGGTTCGAACAACAACAAACCCATGTGTGTGTTTAGAGATACAAGCACAGGTTTTACAGCGCAGCTATTTATGATTGTACACTCGGGGTAGTCCATTCAAATGCTGGCGCAGCATGAAGTGCCCAGAGTCTCTCGGTGCACAGAAGAGTTAGCTGTAGGAAATAAAAGCTGTTAAGACTGAGGATGAAGTAAATGGTCTTGACAGCATTGTCAGTCTGCAGACGTGAGGACAGAATTCACCTCCGGTTCAAGATCCCTGTGTTTGTGGTGTGCTGACTGATCGGAGTCCTACCTCAGATAGACACTTCCTGGCCAGGAGGGTTTTTTAATGATGCTGATGGCGTCTTTGTTCCATGTCCACTGCCACAGTAATTCCTTGTGGTCGGTAGGAAACAGGAGGTGCATAAAGCTGGCTGGATTTATTCAGAAATGGAATAGAGGGATTTTTAGAACTAATGTCTCTGACAACAGAGATTGGGGTTTTTTTAGATTAACTGGTTTTGTACTGTGGAGAACCTTCAATCTTTTATTTATTTATTTCAGTAGAAGCATAACGAAGGAAAGAGCATGTTGATGTTTGTTCTAGACAGTAACAAGAGACAGGTTATTGTCTTCTTTTATGATTGAGAAGCAAGACACTTCATTTTGAGTGTTGGGTCTCTTCTTTCTGCAGGAATTTGGAGAACATCCAAATATCATCAAGCTGCTCGACGTTATCCCAGCTCAGAACAACAAGGACATCTACCTCATCTTTGAGTCCATGGGTGAGACTTAGCATTGCATCAGCCACTTAAACAGAGCCCTCTTAGGAGCTGTCTTTGTTCCTGACTTTCATAGCAGTGTTGATGATTTACATGAGCACTCACGGCAGCAGACGTGTAAGTGGGAGCAGTGCACGTTTACATGTCTAACGGTTGTGATCAGATGGGAATAGCAGTGAAACTTTAGAGGGAGTCATAATTAAATGAGAACTGGCTGGCTGAAGGAAAGACGGCAGTGAGCAACCAGTCAGAAGGCTTGTAGAGGCGGAAGAGTTGCACATGGCAGAGACTATGCACAGTGTTATCATAACAGAATGCGCAATAACAGAATGGTTACCACAGCATGAGCTGCGAGTCAAACTGGTAACATGGACTGCAGTACTGTGAGTATTGGCCCCTCGCTTCAGGAAGGACGTTGAGGTGCTGGAGCAGCTTCAGAGAACAGCAACAAAGCAGGTGAAGGGTTTAGAGAACCTATCTTACAAGGAGCGGCTGAGGGAACTGGGGTTGTTTAGCCTGGAGAAGAGGAGGCTCTGGGGAGACCTTATTGCTCTCTACAACTACCTGAAAGGAGGTTGTAGTGAGGTGGGGGTCGGTCTCTTCTCTCATGTTACAAATGACAGGACGAGAGGAAATGGCCTTAAGTTGTGCCAGGGGAAATTTAGGTTGGATTATCAGGAAAAATTTCTTTACACAGAGGGTTATTAAACATTGGAACAGGCTGCCCAGGGAGGTGGTGGAGTCCCCATCCCTGGCAGTGTTTAACAGACGTGTGGATGTGGTGCTGAGGGACATGGTGTAGGGACCCTGGCAGTGCAGGGTGAAGGGTTGGGCTTGATGATCTTAAAGGTCTCTTCCAACCAGATGATTCTGTGATTCTGTGGGTAATGGCAGTGTTAACCTCTGATGAGGGTGCCCTTGAAGGATAACAGTTTGGACAATGCTCTATTCTGGCCTCTCTTTGAGGAACTTGTATTCACAACTTGGTAATCCTTTACTGATGTATATTACAGAGACAGACTTACATGCTGTGATTAAGAAGGGGAATTTGCTGAAAGATATCCACAAGTGTTACATTCTCTACCAGCTCCTGAAGGCAACTAAATTCATCCACTCAGGAAATGTTATTCACAGAGATCAGAAGGTATATTTCAGTCATAGACTTTATCCTTCACACAAGTTTTCTGTTGAACACTAAATCGAAAAGTATGAAAAGAATGGGAGTAGTAAAAGAACCTTGATAATGATCTTCCGCCATTCAGACAGTAAAAAGCTTATTAATTGTCCTTTGTTCAATTCAGCCTTCAAATATCTTGCTGGATGCGGACTGCTTTGTTAAACTCTGTGATTTTGGGCTGGCCCGTTCTTTAAGCCAGCTGAATGAGGACCAAGGCAACCCTGCTCTAACGGAATACGTGGCGACACGCTGGTACCGAGCCCCCGAGATCTTACTTTCCTCTCGGAGGTAACTGCTTCATGTGAGAGAAGGGATGGGATCCTGTAATTTCTGCCCCACTGAGAAAATTTACTGCCTAG
Organism: Buceros rhinoceros silvestris; assembly: GCF_000710305.1. Lineage (NCBI taxonomy): Eukaryota > Metazoa > Chordata > Aves > Bucerotiformes > Bucerotidae > Buceros > Buceros rhinoceros. The sequence continues at coordinate 4,345 of NW_010392894.1, forward strand.
AAGTCCTAAACCTTTTCATTTAGCTGCCACCAGATGCAGTGTCAGTCCATTTTCCCAATATGCATTTAAACTTCAGTTCTGCAACATAAAAATCTCATCCTTCCTGGCTTCTTAGATTGTCCATCTAAATGGACATTATCAGCTCGCGTTTGTCATCCTTTCTCCCACTAGACTTGTTCTTTCTCCCCTTAAACCTGCATCTTTACAAAATCTGGTGGAGTACCTTACCCTTTTTTCTAAATTTAAGGAGAGATTTTGATAGTCCTTCAGAAAATACTCTGTAATCGAATGTTAAATCAGCTGCCTGTTAGTCAGGCTTAGCCTGTTTTTTAACTGAAACATACAAAATCTTGTTGATCAGAAAATAAATACAGGTTGGGTTAGTATCCCAGATTTGAGATGTGGGTGCTTTGCAAACTGCCATTAACCCATTGTTTGCCATTTACTTTGCTTAAGTAATTGTAACTACTTCCTAGATACATTACGCCCTGGAAAGTCAGTTGTTTCCAAACAGCAACTTGTATCTTTACTGTTGATCGTAACAAAAGTATGTACTACCTTGTCCTGGCATTTACCTTTAATGTATTTCCTTCTATGGTTCGCTAGAGCAGACTTTTAGTAGGATAGATCTCCTTTCTGGTTTATGCTTGCCAGTTACAGTTGAAACCCATGAGTGTTTGTAGTCAGGGAGTCACCAAACTTGTTTTTCTAACAAAATGAGATGTAGATGATGTGAATACCAGGTACAGAAAAATATTGGCTTGATTTAGTCCAAACTCTGTTCTGTTCTATTTGTAGTTACACTAAAGGTGTAGACATGTGGAGCATCGGCTGTATTCTGGGAGAGCTGCTACTTGGGAAACCTCTTTTTCCTGGAACATCAACAGTGAATCAGATAGAGCAGATCTTGAGGGTCATTCCTGCCCCATCGCCAGAAGGTAGGACTCTTCTGTGGGGAAGGAGTTTAGAGGAGAGGTGAAAAGAAAAAAAAAAAGAAAAAAAGAAAAAAAGAGAGTGAAAGAAAGCATCCCAGCTGGATAAGGGAAGAAGGTATCTCTTGTGAGTTGTTCTAACACCTTTTCAAGGAAATTCAAACCATAATTGTGAGGAAAAGAGGAAAATAAGCTGGTACTTGACTGGATGAGAAACAAGAACCAGGCCCTCAAAACATTTTTGAGATTTGCAAGAGGGTAACAGTTTAAAACAGAATTGTACCTCAGGGGGACTCACGTGGTAAAGCGTAACTGGGCTTTTTGGTCTGGAAATCTAAACACAGAAGTGAAATACATGTTAAATCCAAAAGGGATTATTACTATCATCATGATGATGATGATTGAGTTCAGTCTAACAGCCCACAGACGTTTACATGTTGGTATGTTCTCACTGAGCTGGCAAATAGCTTATAGAAAAATAACTACCTTCAGTTCAACATCATCACAGTTTGGGAGAATTCCAATCAAGCTTACAAGTTTTTTTTATAGTTTTTATGAGAGATTTGGTTGCTGTGAATGAAATAGGAATGGAAACATGTGTGTGAAAACACCAAAGGAGGATTTAGAAGAATAGCCAGCACTGATAACAAAAAATGCTGTTCCATTCTCACAATACAGTTGAGGCATGTGATGATAATGTTGAGACCAGATCTGTCCAAGACAAGACCACAGCACAAATGACTCATTAGCAGGAGGTCCTGCGTCCTCACCACAGGACAATGGCTGCAAAGCTGCAGCATATCACAGGAACAGGGTTTTTTTCTTTCAGCCAAACCAGTGAAAACAGACCTTTGTTCAAAACATTATTGCAAATGAGGAAAAGCAGCCTATGAGCAGCACCTTTCCTGGGACTTAGGAGGACCAAAGGAGCAAGATTCTGATGAAAAAAAATTCCATAGCAACTGTTGACTCTTTGAGAGGCAGAAACCAGTTCTTGGTCACCAATCAGAATGAACCCCAGCGGGTGTGATGAGGAAATCAATAGCTGGTATCCCTTGTCTTCTGTGTTCCACACAAGTGATCCTGGCCAGGTCACTGGGCCTCAGGTGTCTCGGTGCTTCTGTGTACGTGGGTGTAAGAGTGCAAGGTTGTGAAATCTATGGTAGAATGAGTAGGAATTGAGAAAATCAGCCTAGAAAACTTGTAAGTAAATATTCCATTCCCCTTCCATAAGATCTCCACTGAGATGCATTAGGATGATTTCCTGTGTTCGTATCAAATATCTGCTTTCCTTCATCAACAGTGTAGCTCTGGTAATCCTGATCTTGGCACTGACAGTATCTTTGTATTATTGCAGATATTTTGGCTCTGCAGTCAGATTACAGGGCCTCAGTTATCCACCACATGAGCTCCCGGTAAGCCTTGTATGTTTGGTGCGACTCAGAAGTCAACAATCTACTGTATGATGTTCACAAAGAGTTCCCCTGAAGTTCACCTTCCAGTCCTCACCAGCGGAAATGATTTCTGCTCTCTGCAGATTCACCTACCTCTAGGGAAGGGATGGAAAGTTTAATTAAAAAAAAGATGAGAAGACCAATAACATAATCTGGGAATAACAAAACAAAGCGAGGCTGGGCTACGTTCCAAGACACTGTCATGTGTACTTTCTCAAAATGAGATTATTCTCCTATGCCGTGTCATTTGGGTATCTGATGTCATTGGCTCACATGTGGAAAGCCTGACTCTGTTCAGACTGATGGCCTCATTCCAGCTGCTCAGCCACTCTCACTGTCATTTTCTTTTCCTCGTATCTGTCACGGTTGTTTTGGATCCTCCAATGACATCCACAGACTGCCAATAATTCTGTGTTTATTGCATACCTAATTAGTAAACAGTAGTAAACGTAACACTCTTGCACAGTCTTATGGCCATGGCAAATTACTCACCACTCCTAAGTACTCCCTGCTTGCATCTGTCGTGATTCTAGTGGGGATCCCTTCTCACTGGGGAGCCTGCAAGCCTGCGACACGCACCGCCCGGCTGTAGGTGGTACGAGTTCTCTGGCTGCTGACTGACAGGTCACACCGTAAGCTCCAGCAGGTCCCTGGCTGTTCACATGAACAGCATGTGCGTTTTCATGCTGACTTTGGTGGCTTCTTCAGTTGGCATCCTGGGGCATTACTCCCTTTCCATCAGGGACACCAGCTGTCCAGGGGACTCGTTACTCTCCTGTGTCTGACACTGATACCTCTCAATCTATCTTTCTACTGCAGCAAGGCTAGAACTGCAGGTTAGGCACGTCATGTAGGTTCCCAGCACTCGGAGGGAGACATTCAAACCTAATCAAAGGGGTGAAAGATTTTACCCTGCCCACTGGCCTACACGTTAGCGTCCAGGATTATGACACGCTATTTGTGAGTGAACTCTGGAGTCAGGTGTCACCTTGATGTGATTCCCAGAACTGTAATTCATGCCTTCACTGTGAATTCACTGGGAGCTTGTATCATCGTTTTCTGACTTCTAGGCAGCGAGTAACATTTGAGGAGATTTTACCAGCCTCTACTCCACTGCCTGCCTTGGATCTTCTGAAGAAACTTTTAGTATTTAACCCGGACAAACGACTCACAGCAGAAGAGGCTCTGCAACACCCTTATGTGAAAAGGTGAGAAAATAGTGACGTGCAGTTTCCCCTGAAACCTCAGAATCTTCCGAGATGTTATAGAGCTGCTCCTGGCACAAGTTTTCTTTATGTGCGTGATAGAAAAAAGAAGACAAAGCTAATTCTTAATTGTCTCTGGCCCTATTTACACCAGAGACACTGGATGATTTAGCAGTCCCTTCTAACACTGATCTGTGGTGCTGTGTTTAGTCTTAGTGAATTACATTATGTGTTATCACCTTCCCAGGTTTCACTGTCCTGCCAGGGAGCCCTCTCTCGGCTATGACGTGACTCTTCCTTTAGGTGATGACACCCAGCTGTCTGTGGCAGAGTATCGAAATAAGTTATATGAGGTACTTTCTCTTATCCTGTTTCCCCAAATCCCAATCCTCCAGGTACCCTGCCAGTCCTGCCCACCCTTGATGAATTCTGTCGTTTCCATTTGCATTCCCCTGGGCTTTCCACACGATGTTGGTGTATCAGTCAGTTCCATACTGTCGTAAGTTTTGAGAGGTCTTTAAATCTAGACTCCCACTGGGAAAATAAAAGATCTGTAAAGCAGGCTGTCTGAGAAAGACTGTGTTAGAGGAAAATAGGCAGTGCTGGATCCAACAGTCCAAGAGGCTGCTGCCACGCCATGTCACAGTTTTTAACTGGAAGAGGGTAGGTTTGGATTGGACATAAGGAAGAAAGTTTTTATGATGAGGGTGGTGAGACACTGGAACCTTGGCAAGGATTCTGTTGCTAGATAGTAGGGTGTAGAGGCAGGTGAGAAATAATGATGAACTAACGAGAATGAAGGTTGCTTTGGCCTTTAAAATACCAGCTTTGCAAAGTTCTAGGAAGAGACGGTAAGAAACAACGTAGTGTTTACCTTTTGGGCATAGAGAGTCTGTCTTTTCCAAGGCTAACGCCCATTTATTTAGTGGTGTTCTCCCTCGGGATACGCCAGAATTGCCTGTTCATCCAATCCTTTTTCTTAATGCTTCAGCCTATTCTCTCTTTCAATGGAGAATTTTATTTCTGTGTTCTTTCCAGCCCTAAATTAGTTTTAAAATTATCCTTATTACCTACCTGTGAAATAAATGGCAGTTATTTCTAAGTCTTTCTCTTTGTTTCTATGTTTTGTCCCTCCTCTGCAGAGCTGTGTTAACTCTAACCAACCTCTCTTTTCTGTAGATGATCCTTGAAAAGAAATCAAATGGCCATCCAAAGGAGCAAGTGCGGAGAGAAAACATTCAGCTCCATCAGTCTGAACCTGTGACTTCACCTACCAGGAAAGGCCAGAGACAACCAACACCACCTCTTCTGAAAACTTCGCACGCGCAGGCTGGAACTACAACTAGTGTCCAGCCAGAAGTACCCAGCCAGAGTGATGATTTAGCAAGAACCTTATGTCAGAGACCAAAGGTCCATGTGATATACAATCCCATCACACACACCACCGTTCAGAGTAGGTACTACCCTCCCTCAGTGGGGTGTAATCCACCATGGGGCTTTACTGTGGGGAGGAGAGAAGAAAAGAGATTGATGGGGGAGAAGAAATAGGGGGAATTTTTCCTGGCAAGACGAGCGGCTGGAAGTGTGGGAGGAAAATGACGGAACAAAACACTGTTGAATGAGTTTTGACATGTCTTTGGCTCTTTCTTGCCTCAGTCTTGACTCCACATCCCTTTCTGGTTTCTCTTTGCTTCTCTACTGCTGTTAACTTTTCCCATGCCCTTTTGAACTTGTTCTGTTTGCTGCTACATCCTAATTTTATTCTGAATATTTCTGTTCTGAGATGAAGCGAGGTGGCAGGGGCTGACAGTTGTTATGTTCTGTCCCTGCCTCAGTCACTGTGTTCTATGTCCTAACGATTTTCCTACTTTCTCTCATGTTTTTTCTTCTGCAGGTAATGCAAATTCTGGTGCTGTGATCAGGAACTGTTCTGCACTACCTTCTCAACAGGCCAAAATCTCCAACAATAGGAAACTGGGAAGACAAATCACATGGGCAAAGGCAAATGCTCAGCTACCTCCTACAAGTGTACAGAACAAAGAGGTTCGTCCCCTTCTGAAGTCCAGTAAAAAGATGTTCCAGGTTACTGCAAATATGGGAGCTGCTGGTGATCCGAAAGCATCAATGGGCAGTTACTCCCAGGCCTATGGAACCATATCCAAATCTGCGCTGCAGAGCCTTCCGATACTGAAGTCCTCCCAACAACACGAGCAGTGAACAGGGACGTGTTCTAACCAGGTGAAGTACAGCTCAGCTCATCTGTCCCCTAACTGAGCCAGTAACAGCAACCAGGAGCAAAATGTATCGGGCGCTTGACAGGTACCCCAGCTGAAGGGAAACGCTTTACTCATCACACGGAACAATGTGCTACCTTCCACTGGATAAGCCAGCAGGAAAGAGAATCTAAACCCTTTGCCCTCCAGTCTTACCAGACAAGGTTTGCTTCCATATTGTGAGAACTATCAATACTGCCACTTCATACTCCCCGTTTGACTTACAGAAAACAGCAATATTCTCATACTTAATATATTTAGGCATATTCAGAGTACTCAGGGCCTGTGAGAACCTTATGAGGTTCAACAAAGCCACGTGCAAGGTCCTGCACCTGGGCTGGGGCAACCCTGGTATCGATACAGGCCCCAGAAACCAACCATATCCAGGGCTCATCACCAGCAGCATGTCCAACAGGTCAAGGGAGGGGATCCTGCCCCTCTGCTCCACTCTTGTGAGACACCACCTGAAGCCCTGTGTCCAGCTCTGGGGTTCCCAGCACAAGAAAGGCATGGACCAGTTAGGGCAGGTCCAGAGGAGGACCAAGAAAATGGTCTGAGAGATGAACACCTCTCTTATGAAGAAAAGCTGAGAGGGTTGGGGTTGTTCAGCTAGGGTAAGGCTCCAGGGAGACCTCAGTGTGGCCTTTCAGTACCTAAAGGGGGCTTATAAGAAGGACAGAGAGAGACTTTTTATCAAGACCTATAGTGACAGAACAAGAGAGGCAATGGTTTTAAACTGGAAGGGAGTAGGTTTAGGCTGGACAGGAAGAAATTTTTTACTGTCAGGGTGGCGAGGCACTGGAGCAGGTTCCCAGAGTGGTGGTGGATGCACCATCCCTGGCAGCGTTCAAGGCCAGGCTGGATGGGGTTCTGAGCAGCCTGGTCTAGTGGAAGGTGTCCCTGTCCACGGCAGCAGCTTGCACTAGATGATGTCTGAAGGTCCATTCCAACCCATTCTGTGATTTGGTTTCAGGTGCACTGCCTAAATGTGAAATTTTTTTTCTTTTTTGAGCAGAACAGGTAACTAACTGTTCTCTGAAGACCAAAAAACCTACTCTTCACAGATAATCTTAAAGCCCTTCATTTTGTTTTCCACCAATTTCTATGGCTCTTCTGTATTAAATGAACACAATAACCGTGACTCATTTTCAGTAACGTCAAGTGGAAGAGCATTTTGAATAGAGGTGAGTTCTGCTACAATAGTTAATAGCTTACCCACCTGTAATACTGTAAATACTGTCATAATAAATACTTTATATTGCACTACAGAAGATCTTTGGTTTTCAGTCAGTGTTTGCTGTGTGTGAAAGGGAAAAACACAGAGCTATCTTGGTCAGTGAGTAATATGGTTTGGGTTTTTTTGCTTTCAGAAAGCAATGTTCCAAGAGATACCATTGCTGAAACATCATGAAGATGTTATCAGGCAACAGTGGGACTATAGTAAACTTTAAAACTATGTTCCTGTTCTGGTGCTGATTTTTCATACATTCTCCTCGTTAACTTGAAGTTCTTGTAGGAAGTCCCTGTCCCTGAAATTTTACTTCACCTGTGATAAATGATTGTTACTCCAGACCATTGGAACTACAGTTAAGAGGGGATTCAGGCACTGAATTCCAATGCGTGAGCACCACACCCAGGGACAGAACACCCGTTTGATCTGTTAGGACCTCAGCATGAGAGGGTAGTTAAGTAAAAAAATAGTACATTCACTTCTGGTACCACGTGTGGTCACTTCAGTCTGGTCATCCTTGGGAGCAGCTCACAGTGAAGTACTGGTTTATTCTGGTATATTAATAAAACGGGCATTTCCCGTCTGTCTCAGGCACAGGCAGATACAGGAAGTGGCACTGACAGGGTGAACATGTTGTGTGGGCAGCAGGTCGTGCAGCACGTTGGCTCCTGTGAGGAGAAGGTGCCAGTTCTCCTGCGCAGAAAAGGGAGCCACTGCCTTCTGCTGAAAGCCCAGCACCAGCAACACACCACCGAAGATCCTGGGGGTGTGTGTCTAGTCTCAGACTGAGAGGTGACGGGCTGTAACACTAACTTGTCTTTTTCTTAAAATGGCTTTTGTTATTACCAAGTGCCCTGGTTCTGTGCAATATGTGTATACACCTACAACACCTGGTAGTCAACGTATCGCTAAAAGAGGTGAGTCTGAGTTTGAGTTCTGGTCAGGAACACGCTTCTACGCTGAACACTGAGCAAGATAAAATTCTAAAAACTTCATCAAACACAGCAAAATTCTAAAATGTCATCCCTGTAATCTGGGACTACAGAAATAGTTAAATTTCTAACTTGTCTATTATGGAATGCCGCTGCAGCAGGTAGGTTTAGGGAAGGCTGGGGAGGTACGCAATGATGAGAGTAAGAATGCCACACGGCAGGGCTAGGCTCTGTATCCATACAGCCTGTCCTCTCTTCCAGAGTAACATCACTGCGATCTGTATCATCTGGCAGAGGGCAACTGTACTGATCGTTACGGCTCGTTCTGGGAGCCACCGATACCCGGATCTGATTCACGACCGAGAGCAGACAGAGTCAGGGCACACACAGCATCTGCTTACGGGCTCGTACGCCTGTAACAGGGGTTGTATCTGAACTGGCACATATACATTTATACAATATGCAGTAACTGTAAGAAATCCATTTCAGCTTTTTTCCCAATTTTGGCTGCT
>NW_010392894.1:12900-22417 GCF_000710305.1 Buceros rhinoceros silvestris
GTAGGTTTACCTCCTCATGTTAAAATCACAGTTTCTTTTTTGACTCTTGCAGATTTTTACCACCATCTGTATTAATGTGGAAATCAGCTTAATTTTTTTTCTATCTATCTCTCCACACATTCGTTTCTCAAGGTTTTCCACAAACAGTAAAATAGTCATTAATGGTTACAGACACGTATATTATATAACACCTGCTATATTATATAAAGGTTACTACCATGGGAGTCGGTATCCTAGAGAAAAGCTCAAGTTTTAAAGACTCTGCTAAAGTTACCTTCAGGAACTGACGCAGCCTCTCTACTCCGCCTGCCAGCCGTGCACCTGAACTGGTTTGCTGCGCTTGCAGCTAGTGTCACCAGTGGGTAATGGCGAAACCCAGGCTAATGTGAGTGGGAAATTCACAAGCCTAGTTCCGCGTAAGAGCATTCTTCCCTGCCATCTCTCCAGACCATGGCACAAAGATCAGGAAAAAAAATAATCCCAGTTTGGCAATCCTGCTGGCTGCCAAGCAGAGGGAGTCTGAGCCAAGGGAATAAGTAGCTAAACACTAAGTACAGCGTTTTCCTGATGGCCTCTGTCTCTGCCTTCTGTCCAGCAAGACACGCTGGACACGCTGTAACGCAACAGCACGAATCCACCGGCTAATCTGGAACGTTTTAAAGCTGCGTGGTTAAGCTTGGTACCAAACTACGACAAGAAAGTTACATGAAGTAAAACACTTCTGGGCTTGAAAAGTCCAGCAGCCTTAGTCCTTCCATTGTCACAAATCCCTTCTTTCCTTGTTGTCACACAGAAGGATGTGCGAAGGCAGTGAACCCACAACCCCTTGATGAACTGGAGGTACACTCTCAGGGAAGGTACTCCTTTGCCAAGACGGCATTTTAGATGCTTAACTGAACTCCCAGCTCTGCTGAAAAGGACTCCTAACTCCACTAACAGCACGCCAACTTCCCTTTTCGGCCCTTCAGCTGCTCTTTCAGCTCACCCCTAAAGCAGTGCTTCTTTTATACGTAAGGAAACAAGCCAGTAACGAACCAGACCCAGTAGGCGTAGAAAGTGGTAAATATGAAAGCTGAGCGTGTTCTGTTGGACAAGACCGTAACACAGGTAAGGGCAAGAAGTTGTTTACAATACTTTTTTCTCCTGTAAACCTTCAAAAAGATACCTCCCGTATTTGACTTGTTACTAGATACGAAGAAAAGATAACTTTACCTGAGAAACAGCTGGGATTTAAACACGTTTCCAGTTACTGTGCAAGTGTGTCTCTGTGTATTTTTCTTTCCTGGACCGACTCAAGTATTGAGTTTTCTGGTTTTTATTCTTTCCTTCTGAGAGCAGAATAGTTTTGTCTGCTGAAAATTTTCCCTGAGCATAACAAAAAGAGAATCTTATTTTCTTTCTTTGTTTTAAGCATCTTGGCAATTTAATAATTTTATTTGAAATATACTGTGATAAGGTTGTCTGACACCACGTGACTTTACTGGGCAAATCGTGCCATAGGAGTCTAACGCTGAACATATTTCCACTCACTAACCACGACGAGTATTGCCGATGGTGCTTATAGCCATCATAAACAAGTGCCTTCCTCGTTCCCCCGTGACAGTCACTGACTACATGGTATTAAATAGTATTTCTATGATCATTTTTTGGTCTTGAAGGTCCCCAGGATTTTGGGCATGAATTTTCCCATCTTCTTGTCTTTGGCATCTGTGTCATACTCCTCTTCACTCTGACTTGCATGTTCATCCTTTTTGCAGAAGACCTCAAATCTACTGTAGACTCGCTTCTCCTTCCGCATATTCTCCATTTTTTTCAGAAGGGTATCTCTATCCTCTGATGGTTGCCGCTGAAGATTTCGTTTCTGGCTCCCAAAACTCTCTGACCTGTGGATGTTGCAGCTTTTCTCCTTCTCACCTCTCCTTTCCAAGCTGGTAGTTGACTTGGAGAGATCAGGATTACTAGTGGATGGTAGTTGCTTGGCCAGTTCAGCTCTGTTCTTTTGACTGTTGGCAGAGATCTGCTCCAAAATCACCTTGGTATCATCACGGAGGTTGCTGCTATACAGGATGTTAGCGGTGGATGAAGGAAATCTCCCCTGGGTTGGCTGGCTGCTTTTGGGAGGAAGTGGCGTTGCAAATTTATGGGTTTTTTCTTCCTCCATCATTTCTTGGCAGTCCCCTATGGAAGATCGCTTGAGAACCACAGCCTGCTTGTCAGATTTTCCACTCTCAGAAGCAGGTTCCTCCTCCAATTTCTTTTCACCCTTTGGGTTCAAAAGCTGTTTCAGCCGTAGTGACCCTTTTCTTAAAAATTCCATTGGATTTTGCTCTTGTTTTGAACAGTCTTCCTCAGATTTATTGAGAGAGCTGTCAGATCCTTGACTTCTAGATAAGTTTTCAAGAACTGATGTGGTACTTGTCCTAATCTGCGGTTTCTTTAGTTCTGTATTGACTAATTTTTGAGTGTCGTCTTTGAACGTCACTCTTTCTTTCTTCTCCGGAAGATTCAGTTTCTGAGTGTCTCCTACAAATATAAGACTCTCCTTCTCTGGAAGAGCAGGCTTATTCTCTATGGGGTAAAACCGAGATGATAATTTGTCCACCTTAGTGCCCATATGTGCTAGGGGATCTTTACTCAATGTGTCAACAAGCTGGGGGGTTGATGAGGCCATTCCGAACGGTCTGTCAGCCTCTCTCTCTCCATGCATTTTGTAAGTACTGCAGGAGTCTTTGGATTCCAAGACCCTACTCTCAAGAATCTTATACTGCACGGATTTGGTACATTTCTTCTCTGCGTTCTGTGATTCTTCCTGTAGATAACTGGCAACAGCTTTGGTATGAGTGACTGTAGCTCGCTCTGTGTCTTTGCCCACAGCTTTGTACTTCTCTAAAAGTTCTGCCACTTTGGATGAGGCAGCTGTCTTTATAGTTTCATTGTCTTTAGTCAACTCGCTGGACATTTCTCGCTGTTCTTTCTGGATCATCTGAACCTTTTCCATGGTGGTGTTAGGCTGATCTAACTTGGCAGCACTGAAAATCAGAGAGGACCTGAGTCTTGAGCTCCTCTGGATCAAAGGATTTATTCTGGACCTAAAGGCATCTTGTTTCGTGATAGGGGTTTCTTCACCTGCTCTATCAGGATCTGCAAATTCTTTGGCACTTTCGATTCCCAGTGACTTGCTGTTAAAAGACACAGGGGATTTGAATGCTGGGAGGAGGTCAGTGGGGTGCTTTGTGAGGGTGTCCCCAAGAACATCATTATATGCCTCTGATTCCATAGGCATTGGAAGACCTTCTTCTGGTTCGGACTGGTATGCACTAAGGTATGAAGAAATCCTCCAGTTACGTAAACCTGTTCTATTTTCCTGTGTGTTCTTGTCTTCATCTTGGTCCTCATCTTTGTCTTGTAAGAACAGGCGTTGTTCCAGGCTCTGTTTCTGTGTAGGAGAAGTCTGGCAAATAAACTTCTGTCCAATATTCTGCCTTCTCAACATCATTCCCATCGGGCCATTGCCTGCAGGATTCAGCTGATCAGAGCCATGTCTCACTTCCCGGGAAGAATTTGAAGGCACGTAATCCAGCCTCAAGGGGAAACCCTCCTGGGGAAAATTGGATTCAAGTTCAGGATACCTGGGTCCCTCTCCGTAGTCCTCCAGTTCGTTGAATCCTGGCCTAACACCTCGGATCCTCTCAAAGAGTCCCTGAGATCTGCCAGGAAGATGGGGATGTTCAAACTGGTACTGGTAGAACTGATCCTTCTGAAAATGACTAGACTGGATTTTAAATTCATCCATGTTGTTCATGAACATCTGCCTGGCATACTGCTTAGAGGAGGCAAAATTTTCAAAGGTTCCTTCTGCAAAACTGTGTCTCTTAAAAGCATCCAACTCCAACTGTTTGGAACGGAGAAAACCCCTGACAGGATCCATCTGAGAATTCTCCATTTCTACCTTTTTATACATTCGCATGGCCGACCCCTCCACAGTATGGCGCAGCATGTCATCCCGCCTGAAATTCGACAGGAAGTACCTGTCTGGATCAACTCGGTCCATAAAGGAGGGAAAAAGATTGTCATCCCTCTGGAACATCAGGGGTGGTTTTTTGGGGAAAAAAGGCATATTAGCACCAAAAGGAGTCATGGCAAATGTGTTCTCTGCCTTGGCCAAGACGTTGGCTGGAGGAACAAGAGGTTCTGACTGTGCAAACAGAATTCGGAATTCCTCGTCGAAGCTTGCCACCAGCTCCCCCTGGAAGATGTGTGCAATGCTCCTGTGGATCTTCTCGAAAGACCACATAAAACTACGAAGAGAAACAGAAGTAATGAGAGTGTATTAGCCTCAAGTCACTCGACTGTACCACTTTACATTAAACCATTTGCTTGCCTGAAGAAAATCCTCCTGATGATAGTATTTACTGCTCAGGCAGCCACTCATTACTCACTACTGTTCCCACGCCTCATCGTTCTGAACTGATCTGCCTTCACATCTTTGCAGGGGATTTTACAAGGCTTCAGTTCTAAAAAAGTGAGTCAGTAAAACCAGCAAGAGAGCAAGCTGATGATGATCCTTATATGAAATAGATGTTCCTGCAGTTATTTTGGGTTGTTATTGTTTTTTATAACTAAAATGTTGTGCCCATCTTTAAGAAGAGCAAAAGGATCGGTTAGTGAACTACAGCAAGTCAGCCTTGCCTCAGTCTGAGGGAAAACTGTGGAGCAAATCTTCCTGGAAGCCATTTCCAGGCACAGGAATAACAGAAAGACAACTGGGATCAGACAGCAGAGATCTTCCAGGGGCAAACCTGCAAGAGAAGGCTGGCTGCCTGGACAAGGGGACAGCACAGGATGAGGTTTTTCTTGGCTTTCCACATGGCCTTTACATTAGTACCTTTGTGGCCACACTGGAACTCTGCAGACTGAGCGAGTGCACACTGGCTGGACTGTATGGCCTAACGGGTGGTGGTCAGTGACTTGAAGTCTGACTCGTGGACAGTTAGCAGTGGCGTTCCTCAGGGGTCAGGGCCTGGGGAAATAGTCTTTAACGCTGTCATTAATGGCCTGGACAACAGGACACTATTCACCCTCAGCAACTTGCAGATGACACCAGATTGAGGGGATGGTGCAGCTGGTGTGCCAGTCAGGGGGACCTCAACAGGCTGGGGAAACGTACTGACAGGAACCTCATGAACTTCAGCAAAGGCGAATGCAGAATCCTGCACCGGGGATGGATCAGCCCCATCCACCAATACAGGCTGAGGATGACTGAAAGCAGCCTGGCTGAGAAGAACTTGGGGGTTCTGGCGGGCAACAAGATAAAAAAAGTCAGCAGCACCTTGGCAGCAATTGGTGGCTCAAGGCATACAGGGATGCAGTAGTAAAAGCGTAGCCAGCAGGTCAGTGGAAGCGATTATTCCCCCCCAGTCAGCACTTGTGACGCTGTATCTGGAGTACTGAGCCAAATTTTCACAGAATCACAGAATGGTGGAGCTTGAAAGGGACCTCCAAGGTCACCTGGTCCAGCCATTCCATGGTTCATTTGCCCTTCTGATTCTCTCTCACATCCTGCTGGGAGCAGCGAGTGAATACCTGCGTGGGGCTGAGCTGCCTGCTGGGCTTAACCCACAACACCTTAGAACACTGTGTTGTCTTTGCAGATGGTTCACCCTCGTGATGTGAAGGAAGCTTGGCTTCAGGCATCCAGGCTTGAGGGCTTGTTTAACTAGTGGATCTACCTCTGTTGCAAAACGGTGTATTTTTCCTGAAAATTGCTGCTAAGGATCCTTCAGGGAGAAAAAAATTTGCCGCTGATGCTCATTTGGAAGGGCTGAAGCATTGCTTTACCTACTGACCAGCCTCTTACTGACACTGGGACCTGTAACATCGCAGGCTGCTCACCTGTAGCTGCCGCTCAGCACCACCATGCAGTCCACCAAGAGGAATTTCTCTTTCACGTGGCCTTTGAAGGACATCCCTGTGCGGCAGTAGTAGGTTGGGCCAGAAACTGTCCTCACCCTTAGGAACTGCAAACCAGAGAAGGCACTGACTCAGTTGGAAGCCGTTACTTCTCTCCCGCTGCCCCTCCTTCTTCCCCTGGCTCTTTTAACTTCCATCCTGCCACTGCTTTTGTACTTCAGCTCTAGCAGTTCTGTCTGCATACGCAATGGACAGACAAGCCCAATTACTAGCGCATCCTCAGCCCCGTATTTTGTGCCCGCTCTCCTAGTTTCTTCACACTCAGCTTTTACTCGGCTCTGACCCGTTTTCCCCTTTCTCAGGATTTTACTGTCATAACAGCCCTCTGCATCCCAGGACATCCCCCCTCAAGATGCGAATTAGGGGCAGGGCAGGTCTTTGCTTTACTCACCTCCATATAGTTAAGATTGACTCTGCATTTAGCAGCTGTATCGAGGAAGAGTTGAGAGTTCATTTCATCCAGCAAGATGTACACAGGCACTCTGCGAGCAGCAGCATCCAACACCTCAAACAGCAGATCCACATCAGTGAAAATGTCCATCACTATGGCTACCACCTAGGGGAAGAATGCAAGAAAGACATTGGAGATCTGTGCCAGCTTGTGCCCTGACTGATCACATTCCCCAGCACCTCCCATTCCAAAGCTGCACCATCTCCATTTCAAACCTTCCCACCTAAAGGTTTCTTTAAACATGGTGGGTCCCAGAACTGGAAACAGGATTTCTGTCTATGGTGCATATTCTGTAAATGAGGGTGAGAGGTGAGGAGAAAACCTCACCGCTACCGAGCATTCCCTCACTCTAATCCAATGACAGCAGGTATTTTTCTGGTCATGTAACCACAATGAAGGGTTGCAGTGAGCTGCTTGGCCACTACCTGCTCTCCCCCTCCAACGCCGCCGTGCCATTTTCAGATAACTTCCTGGCTAACATTCAGCCAGCCACTATAGGGCTGCATCTATATGCTGATGATACGGGAAGCAGCTTCAAAGCTCTATCCCTCTGTCCTTCCCAACTCTTATCAGTGAGTATAAATACCTGATGGAAAAGGGTAAGAGAGATGGAGCCAAACTGTTCTCAGTGGCACCCAGTGAAAAGAGAAGACACTAACTGAAATATAGGAAATTCCGGTTAAACATAAGAAAAACCTCTTTTGCTGTGCGCGTCGCTGAACACTGGAACAAGTTGCCCAGAAAGGCTGTGCAGTCTCCATCCTTGAAGATGCTCAAGGACATGTCCCTTTCTAAACAACCCTGCTCTGAGCAGAGGGGCTGGGCTAGACCGTCTCCAGTGGTCCTTCTCAACCACCTCTACTCTGTGATTCTGTGAACTCTTGGTATATTTTAGCATGCCCTTAAACACTTCTCCATGACCCCAGAGAGCAGAGGCTTCGATGCAGTAAACAGGAGTTTTAGAATCATCCTCCCCCTCTGCCAGGTCCTGGGAGCAAGGCTGAATTAGCTGAGGAGCTGGTGCATTCTGATTCATCTTTCGCACACGTGTAACCGTGTCTCTGCTCTCGCTGGGCTCTTCGCTGTCTCACCTGTTGAGCTGCTCGAATCATTCTGCGAGCCTCCTCCTTAATGCTGGGATTGTCCGGAGGTGGTGGTTGCACGAGGGTTGTCACCTCTGTTCCCCTGAACCCAAAGACCATTGGCCAGCCCAGGTCAAGCTCAGGGACAGCGAGGTCTGAGTTCATAGGCCAGTAAGTCCCAGAGGATCCATCCATGTCATTGTCACCTGTGGTATCTGTGCTGCCTTCCTGACTGGCGTACTGGGGCTTCTGGAGATTCTGTATGATGTGATCCACCTCTGAGTTGCAAAGAAAATCAGGGGCTGCTTCGTCTGCCAGAAAGCGCTGGTAACTTTCTTTGCCCTCTTCAGTAAGCACGTCCAGAGCTAAGCGGTAATACTCCTTGTAATGCGGGGGGAGATAGTTGGGGTCAAGGGGATTGTCCCCCTGTGAGGAGCTTTGAGATCGACGAGCCATGAGAGGAGGGAGAGCTGCAAGAAAAGAATAACCAACAATGAGAGCAGCTTCTATCTATCTTCGTAAACGTGGAAGTTGGGGGTTCACGGTGGCAAAATCAAAAGGGAAGAGGCTCAAAGCACACAGAGTAATGCTGGAGAAAGTTCATTCCAAATAGACGGGAAGCCTTAAATTAGGCAAAGGCAGTAATCTCTTAAGCGTTACTTTAACACAGGTAGATGTTTTGGGACAAAATAAGGAACAAATCAAATGGGGCAGCACTGTGATGAACAAGGATGATGCATCCAACACAAGGCTCAACCTTCTTTTTTAGGTTGCCAATTGCTAAGCTTAAGGTTGCCTGTTGTTTTAAAGTTACCTTTTTCCCCCCTCTAAAGAACAATGCTGCTGGTTATTATCTGGACCCCATTAAAACCCTTCAAATGCTACAAAAATGATTTATTTGGTGTAATACGGCACTAAACCAAAAAGCATGGGTTTGTATATAAATGCACCCTCTGAATAAACCGGGTGTTATAATCACCTCAGCATACGAACAGAAGCAGGGCAGGCGTATGCAGGCAAGAATCAGGGTATCCTGCTGTTGCAACACGGTCAGAAGTCAGACAAGTCTTCGTGTGGTCCATGAAGAAATAAAAAAGGCACACGATTGCTTCTTCAGTCTCTTGATGTTGGGAAAAACCTGAACCGAAGGGCTCAGCTCATATTCAATATCTGACAACTGTCCGTGAGGAACCTGTTGTTTGAGACTAAAGACAACTCTGATTTTAACTAATTTTTGGAAGAAAAGCTTGTCATGACACAAATACGACTCAATAAACAATCTCCTACTGATCTGCAAAGAGCTCCAAAGCACTGTGCCTGCTGACCCTCAATGTCACTGCTCGGACATTCTTGGTCCTGGGCCCCAGCGCTGACATGCCAACAGGCTTCTTCATGATTAGAAGAAGTGTGGTTGTCCCTGGCCACTCATGCAAAGTTATGTTAATAGAAGTGGGAGTATAGAGGGTGAAAGTGGCTGCTATTGTCACTGCCACCCTACACTTCTGTTCTCCAAATGGAAGGGATTGCCACGGATGCAGGAGGAAGAAAAGAAGGCTTCAGGCCCACACTAGCACTCTTTTTAACAGCTGTAAGCATAAAGCCAGAACGGTTTCAAAACAAAGCCTGAGCGGACTCTGGTGCCTGGCTACCTGCAGAGCACACACCAGTGCAGTTCCTCCTGCCCCAGCTGTAACTCCTAGGGGAGCTGCATGATACAGCAGGGACAAATATGGCCTTAATATAACAATAGTAACTGAGTCTAATAGGGCCCTGTGCAAAGTATTCCAACAGATAATTGTCTTTATTGTCCACACGAAGCCTTATTTGTAGTCTGAATTGTCTGTAGATTTATCTTCCCACACTAATTCTCATTCTACCTTTTCCTCAGAAAATAAAAAGCCGTCCACTACATACCTCATTTTGATGTGCTCAGGACACCCATGTACCTGCTCTTAACTACTTTAGTAGCATCTTTAGCCTTTTGTTTGAAGGAAATGCTCCCAGAGTTCCATTC
>NW_010392894.1:22512-23676 GCF_000710305.1 Buceros rhinoceros silvestris
TCCGGCTTGGATATGAGAGAAGCATATTCAGGTGTAACCCCAAAACCCATAAAGCGGATGAACAGCCACGCAGCCAGCAAATGGCTCTTAATGCCAGCTAGCTGCGAACAGTGATGACGAGCCAACCACGAAAACAAACACCAGAGCAGCAGAACCTTCTGATGCTGACTGGACAATCAAAATGTAATGTTGATAACTACAAAGGGGTGAATCAACCTTAATTTTACATTTTATGGGTTAATATAATTATTTATTTCAATACTGTTATCAATCAAGAAGGAGAAGATGGAACTTCAAGCAGGAAAAGTGCCAGCTAGTGCTAAGCATTATTAGGGAAGGAACAGAGAAAATACCACCACAGCACAGATTCAGAGGGAATTCACAACCTGAACGTGTTTTGAGTATGTAAGTCTCATTCCTCATGCCTTGAAAAAGGGCTACTATAAATCTGAACTAGGACTCTTCAGTCTAGAGAAAACACCTACAAAATATGACAGGGACAGCTGTCCATATTCCCCTCCAGCACAAGAACTAAAAGGGCATAATATCAAGCTAGCAGGTCGTGGGCTCAAACGAACTCCAGGAAGCGCTTTTCTCAGTCGTACTTGCTCTGCAGAACTTCTTTCCCACAGGTTATTTTAGGATGGTTAGAGAAAGTATGTGCAAACAGGACAGGCACGCAACGCTTTGTCAGAACACTTTTCCACCGTCCCACAACGGGTGGCTGGAAAGGTAGGTCAGGAAACAAAGGGTGGATTTTACAGTAAGAGGAGTCACTTTCGTTCCCTAAGGATTTCTGGTGGTCACTATAACCAAGAAGAAGCAGGAAAAATAGTGCCAGTGAAAAAATAAACCTGATGCAAAAGCAAAGTGATCTTTGTGGTTTTCTCCACGCCACGGGCCACAGGGAGAAAACAAATGTGGAAGTGGAGGGACTCCTGGTATGACTGACTGGAGCAGTCAAGGAGAAAGGGACGGGCGCTCCCAGGAGGGTCCCTGAGCGCTGCTGGGAAGGTACCTGCGCTTCCCCGGAGAGGTGCAGAGGCACCTGCGCTCGGCTGTGCTGCCACCGCAGCAGCAGTCCCTCCGGACGGCGTCGCCGCCTCCCGGCTCCGTTGCAGGGTGCCCCAAGCAGTGTCCGCCCCGGCGGCGGCCCCGCCGGGT
>NW_010392895.1:0-8331 GCF_000710305.1 Buceros rhinoceros silvestris
GACCATGTTAAGTGCCATAGATGAGAGATTCTTAGACTTTCCTGGAATTACTTTCCATAAGACTTCATTGAACTAAATGTGCTCTATGCAAATCTCTGAATAGAATGAAAACTGGAATCAGCAAAAAGAGTTTTCCTTGCACTCACGCAGACCACAGCAAGCGTAGCTATGCAGCCTAAAATGCATATATAATGCTTACACAAAGACTTCATGGTAGATAATAACCTTTCTGTGCATCATCAGAGGATTCGAGCATTTTAGAGTTCTCTCTGAATTACAGAGGAAATGAGGTTGAGTTTCCACATTACTCAGACTGCAATCAATTATAATACTTCGAATTAAAGCAACTATCTCTACAAACACTCATCACTACACTGCAGCATGATGCAGACATGCTAATTTCATTAGGACAGTTTGAAGCCTCACTTACACATCTCACAATGCAGTCCTCCAAATGAGCTGCTGTCAGATTGCCTAAAATTGCCAACAGAACAGCCAAAGGCAACTTTGCTATTACAAAGCTTACACGGGATTGGAAGATAAACTGGGGATACCACACTGCTAAAGTCTTCAGCTAGCCAGCAACCCGTCCTCCCCCACAAACAACAAAAGAACCCAGCTACGTTTAAATTGACATAAGCATCACTCACCACTTCGTGGCTAACTCAGTGGCTAAAGCAACAATGCAGAAAGCTATCTCAAAGGACTTTCAGAGAAATAAGAATATGATCGCTGTTGTCGTTAGCCTGTCGAGACTATTGTTCTCAGAATACTTTAGCCTCCCTCAGATCTACCTTTCTGTGTTAGTTTTTAATTCAATTTCTTCTCTTTTGTAGCTGTAAATCAGTTTGCACTAGCCTGTGTAGCCCTTCTCAAAGCACTGGAGAAGTGTAGATGAGCTGCAGTGATTTACATCATTTCAGAACTGAACTCAAAGACTTTAAGCAGCACGCTGGGATTGGATATGTAACATCTATACCAGAGCATCTAGGATTTGATTGCAATATAATGAAGAGTCATTTAAGTAATTACTTTTGCATAAATTACTCTATGCTGGTACGTTCCAATCTATAATTGCTGCACATTACAAGCACCATGGTTACTAATCAAGGGGAGAAAGGAATTCGAGACCTGAAAAGAGCAAGAGAAATTAGGTAGAGCAAATATATGGCTGGACTAAAGAACACATTATTAATCTGCCATCTTGACTTGTAGTATGCACATAAGCAGGAGGGTAATAAAAAGGACCCCAAAGTGACACACCTATCTACTCCAGGCCAGGTAACACATACTTTAATGAGTCACCGAATACGTACGTAAACTGACTAGATTTGATCAATATACTAAACTGCCACATCATGGTTTAAGTAAGAAGATAAATCAAGATGCCAACATTGCCATGGTCTGTAATTCCATAAACCTCAACACCCTTAAAAGAAATTGTTCCATTCATTAGGAAAAACCCTGTGCCTCCCCACCTTCCCACGTTTTATAATAGGAGTCTGTGGCCATAGAAGTCCTTATGCTGATTGCCAACTTCAGAGGAAACCACCACACAGGTGGTGGCCCCTGGCAAATGCAAAGGGAGTAACATGAAGTAGAGCACTGGTACCCTGAGAGAAAGCCCACCCATTTCACAGACAGCATGGGAGCAATAATGGCTGTTGACTTCTGATGAATAATTGCAAGGGTTTTTTATGATCCTGGCCCAAATTGCAGGCTTTGCAGTCAAAGGAAAAGCAGTTTTGACTGGTACTCATTTTTTTGTTAGGAATACTCGGCACAGCTGCTCTCTTATGAAACTAAATGTCTTGTGACAGTAAGCGTAGCATGATGGAGGGGGTCTGGCAGAGATGCCAAATGATCTTTGGCCTTTATTTGTATGTGACATTTCCAGAAAAAACCATTTTATTAGATAAGCCACTAGGGAGCAATCCTTCAATAGATGGCTACAGCCATGTTCTTCTGGCACAGATAAGCTTCTGAGAATGGAAACCACAGGCTAGGAGGATACGTTCTGCAAAGCAAAGTAGAAATGGGAGAACAGGAAGGGAGAACCCTTAAAGGGGAATCATGTTTGGACTGAATGACTCCTGAGGTGTCACCACACGAAGAGCTGCTCACTTACCTTACCCCGGTAAAGCACCCAGATGTCCCACAATCCATTGACTGATGTTAAATAAACCATCCATATGTCACCATTATCACAAGTGATGATTACATACCCTCAGACTGTATTAAAAGCTGAGTGGAATTTGAGATGTAAATACAAGTACATAGAGAACCAAAGCAGACAAACATGATGCACTGACATTTCCAAAACAGCGCACCTCAAGATGGTTTTCTTTTACAAATTCCATCTGCAGTCCTGTCTCAAATAAAAGTATACCAGTTACAAAGCCTGTAAGTTTACAAGCTATGAAAAATAATATGTAGAAGAGCATATCATGTCATTGACAACAGCTTCATCCATCATTAGAAAAAATCATGACCATATATTCAAGAAAATGGGTCAGTATCTCTTTCCCTGTCATCTGGAATGAAAAGAGATCCAAAGTTTCTACATAAGGCTCGGAGAGAGTAATCAGTAATTCAAAGACGTAATTAATGAATACAAAACAGAGTGAGGAAGACAGGAAAGAAGAGCTTCCCCCCCCTCCCCCCTCCTTACAGGTTGTGTTAGTGGGCACTGCTGTCTAGGAACCTGAAGTTAAAGCTAAAGAACTCTTCCGTGTGGGAATAGATTTATATACACGTATCACACATATAGCTACATAAACACATATGGCCAAACACAAGTTAATCCCTTTAATGAATCCACACCACAAGAGTCTAATCATTACAAATTTTGTTTGTAACAGAAGCTATTTCAGATGCACAGACACAATGAAATCTCGCTTGCAAAGTACTACAAGCTCTATCCTTTCTGAACCAGAAAATAAGGCCTGGTTAATTTTTCTCCTCAACTTTCAGGTCTCCTTGGGCCCAGATTTTAAATCTTCCTGATGTTAATTTCTGCAGCTTAATTATGCTGCCATGATTCTTCTTCCCCACTAGACATATAGTGTACAAATCTACAGAGAAAACATCAGTTCCTGGCAAGAGCTCTTGGCAAAGTAGTGATCCTTCCCCCTTCCCAGAGTAATTTTGAATATTAAGACTATGCACAGAAATACTAAAATCTGTCATGAGACAGTGAGGATTTGTTGAAGCCCCCTTTGAAGCCCTGTTGAAATGTTTGAGTAAGGTTTTGAGTTTGGCCTTTTCCTTGAGATGAACAGAAGTGCAACAGAAACACGCAGAAGAAACACGCAAAAACTAAAGGAATGGAAAGAAATCTTAGCAGACTAATCCCTCCAAACCTCTACACTTCTAAAACAATTCTGAACAGATGGGTAGAGGTGTATCAAGCCAAAGCTTTTACTTTAGATGAAACCTTCATTAGATTTAGAAGTTCCTGCCGCCCAGTGTTACTACAAGTTGCACAAAGAAAAAATGGCTTGCAATGAAAGTCTGAACATTGAAGGTTAATATTGGGTACGGCCAGCTATTAGATGTTTTTGGTTGGGATTAGACTGAATATTTAATCTCTATATCCCAGATGATACTATAACCTACATGATATGAAGGAACTGTCTCCCAGAAGTAATATAAGTAAATGGAGTAAATGAGATAGTGACAGAAGCAAAACTTCATTAAGCAAGTTATGGTTATCCAGTTATTACTCTATCTTGGAAAATTATCTTTCAGTAAATGCAGACTTCCGAAAACGAAGAAATGAATTAATATGGACAGTCATGTAACCTTAGCTCTTCCCTCCACTCCAAAATTACTGATAACCAGTGTAACTTCTTTAACTTCTTTTTTTTCCCCAAACCTCCCAGCTGCATTAATTGTTACACATATTTACCTGTGTACTGAATCATGAGTAATTAGTTGCAGCCAGCAAAAAAAAAAACCCAAACCTAGAAATAAAGCTATCAGGCTAGTCATGATCAGTGAAAATCATCCCTGAGATAAATATTTCTCTCCCAACACCTCTGCCTATGATATGAAAAATTCCTGAGAAATACAGCATTGCATGCAGAGATTGTGCCGGTTGTCAAAGTAGAGAAGGTTTTTAGCATTTGGAAGGAAAGAACAAAAACCACCAAGAATCCCAGCTTTTATTAGCAGAAAAATCCTTACTTTCGTTCTTCTTTCAATGAAAAATACTGCACGCAATCCAACACTAAAAACTGGTTTTGTAAGTACCTAATTAATTCACTAGAATAGAAGTATTTAGATAGTCAAATCATAGTATACCAGCTGTAGAAACTGTTAACTGTCCAAAAGGACACGGCTCTTATATCATCTTTTTCATCCTGAAATATGGTATCTTATGTAGACAAATAAATCAGACATTATGGGGACTAGATTTACTACAGTTACGGGAAAAGCAGTATTTGCCTTATAAATTCTTGCAGCACTCACTCTTTTCTTCATCCCAGCTAGATAAGGACTGATGAAACACCATGAACTACTGACGCAGTATGGCTACCTTTGTATTATTATGGCATTAAAAATTTCATTATTAGTAAAATGTCAAAAGCAAGACAAGATTATTTTCAGTTGCCAATTATCTTTCAAAGGTAGCAGTAAAAGCTGCTGAATTTTCTCTCAAAACCATTTTTGACTTTCAGATTATGCCACTACATATTGTTGCTTATACGGCATCTATTTTTCTCAATACCTTAAGGGTACATAAGATTTTGTTTTAGAGGAGCACAGAAAATAAGCTAAGTTTTTTCACCTCTGTCTCCCTAGAGAACAGCCAGGCTGCATGTCATCTCTGCTCATTTCAGGTGTGAGCAGACTTTAATACACTGTCTATGTTACACCTGGGACACAGCTTCAGCGGCCATGCAAAATAAATTTCTAGGCTTTTCTGTTTTATATTACTGTTTTATATTACATTTTTTATGCTCTATTACTAACGTAATAGTTTGGTCTGACCTATGCAAAGATATATGGACTGTCACTGACAGGTGAGCAGAACAGATCAGGGACCAGAGGTATTCCCCCATCCTGCCTGCATTACTCACTTGAATTCAGCATGTGACGGCCAGAATAAATCACAATTTCCAGTTTATGGGAAATATTCTTTTTTCCCAGTTCTTATTATTAACAATTATGGCTGCTTTATTTAAACTATGCTCATGGAGTACTCAGAGAGGAACCCATGAATTAAACTCAAAGTGCTCAGTTTCTCACTAAACTAAAGATTTGAATTTTTATCAGCGAACGGAAAGATTTATCGCCTAAGAAAGAGAGTTAAAATTTTACTTACACACTGTAGATGCATGGCTAGACCCCAGAACTATCACATGGGTATTTTAAAATGTACCACTGCTAGAACTTGTATTAAGTCAGTACAAAGCATACTCTTTAGAAATCTCAGCCTGCGAATAACTCAATTCCTGAGGTTCTCCAGACCCAGCTGGTTGAAGATTGCCACACACTGAAAAGGCTTGCTGGAGATTTTGTTGGGGTGCTGCCAGTTTAAGTTCTGGTGCAACGAATGGCATTGTTTGCTATGAGGGGGACAAGGACAAGATGCAGCACCTGATGAGATCATGAGCTGCATACCTGTTTGCTCGCCTTCCCCAGCAGCACACAAGGCTTGGGCAGAGAGGAGAGTTCGATACAAAATGCAAGCTCCAGTCACTGTTGAAGTGATGGACTTGTCAAAAGATGAAACACAGCTGCAAAATACTGCCTTATCTGTACAACCCCATCTAGAACAAGCACCTATATAAAAATGCTGTGGCAGCAAGGAAGGAAAGGGAAGAGGAAACCAAGAAAAAAGAGTGCAAAAAGGTAAAGAGCGTTTGACAAACCTCACCACAAAGGATAGCTTTCAAACGATGAAGTGAGATGGATGTCCAGAATCACCCAGCTAGGACCCTAATATGACCTGTATGTTTGAAACCTGTCTAAAACAGCTTGGGGCTTTCGATCTTCCTAGCGCACCAGAAACACGTGACTCTTGCACCACTTCTTTCCCCTCTGTGCATGGAGACGGAGCAGATGAGTGCAGACATCTAACAGGCAAATAACTGCTGAAGATGGAAGGAAACAGAAAGATGAGGACTTAAACAGCCACAGGAAAAAAAGCCCCACAAGATCGCAACCAAAAGAGCATAGTCCAAGTACCTATCATGATTTAATGTGTCAAAACAATAGAAACTCTATTATCCAGTCTAATCAGCTTCCAATCTACAAATATTTCCTAAAAAATATTTATCAGTGTTAAGACAAATTGCAGAGAGAGTACAACTGTCAATCTGAAAAACATGTATGATTCCCAGTTGAAGATGATGTTTAATGAAGCCAGTAAAAATGCAAAATTATCTTCTGACTGCAAACTCTCCTAAACATTTCAATATATTTATATCAAGAAGAGTCTGCTTTCAGCAGTTACTAATACAAAACATTTCACTGCAGTCTTGGAAACAGGCATTTCAGACTCTGATGGCCATATTTTCCAACCCATGCAAACACATCTGTCTGAAATTAACTCATGAACACGGTTATTTAATGTGCACAATAAAGTCAAAGGGTCTATCGGGCCATATGCTAACAACTGAACTGTACACCTGCCCTCAACTTCACTACAGATCAGCTTATGCATCAAACTACAAAAGCCTGGGGGGTTTTGGCTTTTTTTTCTGATTTTGTTTTTCCCCTCTGTATTTGTACACCACTGACTTAGAAAACATAACAAAACTTGGATCTGAGATAAATGGTTTCTTACATGGTCTTACGCTGGAGAATATCAGGCAAGACTTGCTTTTCAAAGCATCTGGCAAATTTATCTGGCACTTAAATACATGTCAGTCATGACAAACCTTACGGTCTGCAAATTTATAGGAAGAATTGATTGCGTAATTTTATGTGACACTACTCAGGATTCACATGGGATAAAAAAGAAAAACCAACAAACACCACAATGCCGAGAAGCTATATCCTGTAACGATCTGCTTCCCAGGTACAATGAATCAAACGTAAGTATGAAGATTTATGCTGCGCTATCAAACATCAGCGTTGATGCTTCATGCCTTTATGCTCCTCTTAATTAATTTATCACAACATTCTTGTGAAACGCTGGCACTGTGTTCAAGAGCTTAGTTCACCTTTCACCACTGAACTCTACATTCCTATAAGCAGTAACGAGCAACAGTTTGATGTCTGACACAAAATATTTTATGTACATAAAACATACTTTTTCAAATCCCAGTGTTACCTGTGAAGGCAGAGAATGACCTGCAAAAGCTTTGGGTTTTTCTATTTAAATTATGATAGTATCACAGAAGTTACTTATAAATATTTACATTTAATTTATCAGCTGAATCTGAAATGTTTTTTCCTTCAAAGTACAAATGGAATATTATTATTTCATGAGCACACAAGGCAATCAGAAATAATACCCAAAGTGTCTGGTATTTTAGATAATGCATGATATCACACTGAAACAGATTATCTAAATTGATTTTTTTGGTATAAACTAGGCATCCCTTGCCTGACTTGAAACATAATCTAACTTTGTCATACAAAAAGGAGATCCAGCAAAGCCCAGGACACAGGAAGGTTAGAAAGTAAACACTCTGCTAGTGTATTTGCCCAACCTTCAACTCCTGTTGGCTAAAACCAGAGTTCATGTCCACTAGCTAATGGTCCTCCAGGGACAGCTGCATCCTTGAATTTGTCTAATTGCTTTGGATTGGCAAGAAGATGAACAACATAAATATTAGTTGTGCAAAGAAGTAATTACATTTTGTGCACAAAACACACTTCTGTGCAAATTACGTAAGGTCTTGACTATTATTTACAGGATTCTGAACATGCAACTGGGCCAGACAGTTGAGATAATTTGGGTTAATTCTCTTCTGGAGAATATCTTACAGCTACTGGGAGACTATAGTTAATACCTGACCTTAATTATGTAAATTTTCTTTTCAAAACTAAGATTGAGGAGCAGCTTTTGTTTCAAATGATAGCTATTATGTGTGGAAAAAACATTTAGTTTAAATGAAAATAAATCTAAAAGAGTCAATACATAGTAATGATAATTCAAATGTGCTGGAGGACCTGACCCTTTCATACGATAAAAAGCCACGGATTTACAAAGCCAAAGTCTTGTGGGTTATAGCTATGCGTGTGCAGGTGTTATGCTGTAATGAAGTCACAGGAAAAAAAATCCCACCAGATCACAATCAAAAGAGCATAGTCCAAGTATCTATCATGATTTAATGTGTCAAAATAATAGAAATTCTAATAAATAAAATAATA
>NW_010392896.1:0-2993 GCF_000710305.1 Buceros rhinoceros silvestris
TGGTGTCCCACGGTCACCGGATCGAACTGGGTAGCCCATAAAACACGAAACATTGGTAAAAATGCGAAACCTCGTGTCAAAGAAGTCACAGTACGTCAGCGTGTCACAGCGTCACCCCGGAGCACGGACAAGCAGGACGTGCTGGGGTTGGCTCGCTGCTCGGGGTGCTGCTGTCTGAGAGGCACTTTCCAGAGGGAGTTACCGCCGTCTGAAAAGGGAAGGGAAACAGAAGATAGAGAAAAGCAGACAGAGGTGTTACCACAAAGCCGTTGGAGTCAGCTCTGCGAAACTCATGATCTGTTTCCACAGATTCCTCCCTGTTGTTTTCTACACACTTAGGGATGCTTTGCTTGATGATTTGATCCCCGCTTTTCTGAGATTAAAGACTAGTCCTAATGCCCATTTCCTGTTTGTTTGGGGTTTTTTTTATTGGTGCACAGTATATTTGCCCTTCTCCAGGCTTCTGAAGCCATGCACCTCCTCTAGGAGTTATTGAAGACACCTGCCAATGGGGCAGAGAATGTTTGAGTCAATTCACGTCCAGAGCAGCTTATCTCAAAACATCCAGTTAATCGAAACTGGTTTTAACACACCCATTTCCAGTGAGAGACAAAGCACCTGCTTTCCGGCTGACACACTGCCTTGCAGAGTTGATTTGATGATACAGTAATTTTGTGGGCACTGTGCCTGGTTTACCAGAGCCCATCGGTGGGAAAGAACTAGTGGTGGCTCTGCGGAGGACAGGGCAAGGACGTGACAGCAGAGATCCAGGGCATCGGTGGTAGCAGCACGCCGTGAATTTGTTGCAGTAAGGTGAACTGCTGTGAGAGGTGCTGCTAACATCCCTGCACGGGTCACTGCTCTGTCAGAAAGAGTAACACGGCTTTACCCTCACCCAGATGGCTCGCCTGCCCTTCAGAAGGAAGTTGGGTGTCCAGGTGTTCATCTAGGCTGTCCATGGTCGGTGGAGATACGAGTGGACACCTCCACTCACTCCACCTTAACACATCTCCTTTCAGGTGAGATGAATCATCCTCCAGAGGAATTGATCGCTATTGATCAGAGGGACCTGAGGTGACTTCAGACTAGACACCTGTACTTTGGACATCTGATGCTAGAGCAGATGAATTCCTCCTGTGACGACTAAAGGTGTCTTCTCAAAGCTGTTATCTCTGAATCAAGCTTTGGCATTTTTGAAAGAGTCTGAGGGGAAGCTTGTCCATCTTCTATTCCTATTGCAGTTGCTCTTTTGACAAACAGGTAATGTCAGTCCTCTGGGATGTCAGTCTATGTCGCCTCCACAGTGATGTCTGTCCTTAGGAATTGTGCTTTCTGTGATATAGCCTTTATTTGTGCCATAAGAATATGTAAAAAAAATCAGTAGACTGTTATTCTTTGCATGGCCCACCTGTCAGACTTCTTGAGTTCCTGTTGTTTCTGTAAATATTTTTAGACAATAATAAGATAGTTTGGTTCTCTACTCTAAAAAAATTAACCTTATTATTACTTAGACATGTCTGCTTAGACATGGAAGCTGAGAACTCACTCGTTTTTTCGTACATCTCTGTTTTGTCTGTTCCAGGTTTGAATGACTTCACATTTGGGACAAAAAGAGTGCAGTCCTACAGTCGAAATTTGGCACTGGAGTTCAGTTCTAGGTAGAAAAAAATGGTTGATGACAACTAGCTTTCTTAGGACCTCACAGTGAAAAAACTCCTGGTTTTCCAGCTGAAGGGAAGAAACCAGAGTGAGGGGAGCCACGTTCAGCTGCTCTGTGTAATGAGCTGCCCCTCTGCAGAACAGAGGAGCAGGAGAAGCCCAAGCTACAGTTACTGGGGAATTACTACAGTAAACCCGTGTGAGACACCGGGTCACACTTTGGCCTGAGGTGGCGGCTTGGCTGTGACGGTTTGTCTTGGGGAACTATTCGGCAGCCAGTCGCAGACTGAGTGGCCAAACAGGAACTGGATACACCAGGGCTGGTTTTTACACCGTGCTGGGGAAGCACCTACTACTGCAAGAGGACTCGGTTTAGCGTGGTGCCAGCTGGTACCACTGGAATGATGATGGTGATGAGGAGGAGGAGGAGGGTAGCATGTAATTAATAAACTGCTCTGTAGGGAGCAGCAACGTCTGAAAAGCGGATGTAGGTTTTCAACAGCCTGTTCTTGTCATGTTTTGCTACTCTTCCCTGAGCTGGATCAGCCCCTGTTACACAGCTAAGCCAACCCTGCTTCGGAATCGGTGTAATTTAGGACCACTGAAACATGAATATTCCCTTGCTGACTCTGCAGTTTGTTAGCCAGTGTGTTCTGCTCTTCCACACAGCGCAAACCTTCAGCTTTTACTGCACAAAGACACCTCTATCGCATTAGTTCATGTTGATGTTTAATGAGTGCTTTTGAGATCGGGCTTCACTCCATGGCAGCTGACCACAGGCGCTGGGCCCGCTCATACTGAGTTGTACCCTGGTGCGAGCAACAAAGGCTAGGGAGCTGCTTCAGAAGCCAGAGGTGAAAAACAGAGGATAGAGGCAGAGAGTAGGAATGGGGAGAGAAGCACAGGTGAATTTTTCACTGCCTCCAAGTAGTTCCTTTTAGTTCCAGTGGCGCTGCTCACAGAGACCGGCTGCAATCTCTGTTTTGCTAAAGAGATCTCACTTCCCACGTTTGTGAGGTGCACACGCTCTGTTCTTACACCAGCACGTTTTATCGGTGTTGCATTGACCAAAGGCTTTTCCCCCGGGGAGGGTGAGGGAGAGCCTCTGGCTGCTGTCACAGCGGCTGTGGCGGGATCTCTAGAGGACACGACACGTCTGCTGGCTTGTGCACGGATGTGAGCGGAGGCACACACCAACATCCACCACACAGAACAGTGCTAGGTAATACTGGTAGCACTGGTCTGCGGGAGCAGCCCTGTGACGGCACTAGGCTTCTGTGCTGGCTCTGTCTGGTGGCGGGCTCGGGCCGCAGCCGGGGGTTTTTGGGGGTCCC
>NW_010392896.1:3073-5631 GCF_000710305.1 Buceros rhinoceros silvestris
TTCTGGTGTGCCACCTGCCAGCGCTGGCCTGTCCAGCCACAAGGTGGAGGAACTGCTCTACTTACGGTGCCTTCTCAGCCTGCACGAAACCGCACACTGCGCAGGCAAGGTTCGTTACTGCCCTGCTTTCATTGTTACAGTGCATCAACGCCCGAGGGCGCCGGTCAGCACCAGAAGTCCTTGTGTGGAGTGCAGCAGAGACAGAGGCTGCAGTCCTGCGGAGAGACCCCCAGTGCCGCACACAGCGCTCAGGTCTGCCGTGCTTCAGGGGTCACCGGGGTCTCTGCTGCTGCGTGGAACAGCTGTACTGTCAGAGACCCCCGCACTGCAGAGACGGGTGCGTGGGGAGCTCCATGCATCGTCC
Source organism: Buceros rhinoceros silvestris (assembly GCF_000710305.1). Classification (NCBI taxonomy): domain Eukaryota; kingdom Metazoa; phylum Chordata; class Aves; order Bucerotiformes; family Bucerotidae; genus Buceros; species Buceros rhinoceros. The sequence continues at coordinate 3,438 of NW_010392896.1, forward strand.
TCGGATATAGCAGCTACGGCTCCGGGGCTCTGACAGAGCGTTCCAGGGAGCAACCACAACCGTGACATGCTTTACCTTCCCTTTGCCTGCCACCCCCACGCTGTCTCTCAGGCTCTTTGACAGTTGCTTGTCAGATGTCCCCACTGATTTATCTACCAGGTGGGTGGGTGCTAGAGGCAGTAGCATGTGTGAAACAGTTCAGGTCACAAGTGGAAGCTCGTGGTTTGAATGGCAGGTGAGCATGGACATAAGGATGACCTTTAGGGAACCCTGAGTAGACAACATTTCTAAAACAAATTGATTACTGTGCTGCTACCCTAAAAGAGACTGGACTGCTAGCTCCTTTAGGGCCGACAGCCAGGCTCTGCTGATATCAAGAGAGCTGGAGGTTCCCTTGGAATCCAGAGATTATCTCCCAGTTTGCCTGAGAAACCTGAAGCAGCGTGCCAAAAGCCAGTCAGAAATCTTCTGTAGTGGGAAGATGTTGAGACCCACATTTCTAGTTGAAGAATCATGGAATAACATTTTCTTACATAACTTTGAACTTTATTTTATTTACAGGGCAATGAGAGGTGTAGGGCAGTGGGAGGTGCTGTGTGAAAAGGTCTTTCTGTCAAACTGAAACAAAGAGATGAGTGAATTATTTTATTCCTAGCCAATCAAACCCTCTGATTCATTAATAGGAAGGACTTTCAAAAAATGTAAATATCTTCTAGTCTAGCCGATTTCCACTTGAAGAAATGCATTCTAAAAGCTGAAACCTGCTATTTCTATAAGGCATGAAATTCCTCTCTCCTAAGTCCAGATGGGTAAGAAATGCAAAATTTTATCCTATCCTTAGGATCAGAGGGTGGTTCATAACTGTGGGTATTTGTAAAAAATTTCCAATTTAGATATCTAAAGTGAGATACCCAATCCACTGTTTAAATAGAATTGCCCTAGATACATCAAAAGTAGTAAGCTGAGCTTCCCCACCAGGCATAATTCCAATATTGCAAAGCACAGAAGTATTATTTCCAACATCATTATCAGGACACCAGAGGTTAACTGAATGGCTTTGTGCTGCTTTGCGTGAAATGTTTGGAATCCTGAGCTCCTGCTATGACTCACAGCCCTGTTTCTCCAGTTTGATCATCCAGGCACTCCTAGAACATCACTTTATTCTGTGCATTTATGGCAATACTTATTAAGGGATCTGAAATACTTCCTAATGCCATAACTTTAATCAGCTCTTAGCTGGCAGTGTTACAGCCATGCTTTCTCAATAACTAGGTCCTGATTTCAGGCTCTGATAAGACAGACCTTCTACATAACATGTGCTTGTGTTGCACAACGAGCCAGTGGATAAACCCTGACCCCGTTGAAGAACAACAACAAAACTTCAACAGGACCGGCATTTCATCCCCTCTCCTCAAGTGAAGCCTCAATAATTCACGTAGAAACAAAATGTAGCACATAGTTTTGCAATGATAGTGGTGTTATTGATTCAGAGAAAGCTCTGCAATAACTCTACCCTGTTTGCTAAAATGTGGGCACAAGTTATGACAAATTATGGTAAGATTATGCAGATCAGCAGACAGGGCCATGCAGATACTTGCCGCTGGCAGGAGATGCAATATGGGCAGTTGGAACATGTGCCAGAAGAACGAAGAGGTTTTACATCCTTCCCTGAGGGATGCAGTTGCCGGCTACCGCTGGTCACAGCTTAATAAAATCATTGAGAATATGCCACTCTGGAAATCAGAGCGCTGAGTTGTTGCAAGACTAGTGCAGTTGTTTTATTGAGAAGGCTCCAGAAAAACTGGAACGCAGAGGGTCATTATTAGTACCCAACACGAACAAGTAGTGACGCAGGTTTGATGCTCCCACCTTTCGCCAACAGGGGAACATTTCGATAACCTTTACCCAGGCTCAGCACTGGTAAAGTGTATCGACCAAGGAATTCATTTTCAGCATATCTCATCCTCCACAGAGAAGTGTATCAATGTAGCACCTCACCTGGAGGATGTGAGATGTTGTTCCCCTTTCAGTCGTGCATAATGACAGAAACCGCTCAAGATTCTGCTCCCTCAGCTGAGGGAGACGTAGAGAAGTTGTTTGCTTTTCTAGAAACACATAATTCACGCCCTTCGATCCAAGGGCAGCTGTGGGCTAAGGACCATTGGTCTCAGCCTCAGAGTGTTATTGACAGGAT
>NW_010392896.1:6663-6866 GCF_000710305.1 Buceros rhinoceros silvestris
GGAGTGTTGTTAACCACAGGAGATAACCGGGTGCCCTGGACTTTAACTCAGCGAGCTGCATATTGGGCAGGAGGCTTGAATCCCCTGGAGAGAGGAGATCCACCCGCCATTACTGGGTCTGTGGACCATCTTGTAGAGAATGTTTGAAAGGCAGCTTGTTTACATATGACATGTGATCAGGACTTGAAACCTCATATAAGTTC
>NW_010392897.1:0-316 GCF_000710305.1 Buceros rhinoceros silvestris
CAGCCGGAGCTCTGCCTCCAGCCCCGGCATGGCCTCTCCCTCCCCCTGGGCTTGGGGTGCTGGGGAGCAGGGGGGGTCCCTGGTGCTCAACCCCTGCTCCCCCCACAGTGGGCTCGCGATGAGTTTGTGGGACTCTTCCAGCTGCCTGCAGAGCACGTCAACCGGTTCATGGAGTGAGTGGGCTTGGGGGAGCGGCGCCGGGAGAGGGGCTGCCAGCTCTGCTGGGGTGTCCCATGGGATTGCTCCCAGGCTGGCAGCAGTGGTGTCTGGTTTTGCAGAGACCCCGCTTTTCCCGAGCAGATGGCGGGAGGGGAAG
>NW_010392897.1:562-888 GCF_000710305.1 Buceros rhinoceros silvestris
AGCTGCTACCATGATGCCATTGCCCAGCTGCTGCACACCTTCCCCCCAGAGCACGTGAGCCCAGCGCCCGTGGGGCTGGCACCCTTGGCACCCTCTCCCAGCCGCGCCCCCGCAGCCAGTGGACCCACCCCTGGGCCTGACTCTGCTCTCCCTGTGCCAGGAAGCCAGCCCGGGTGTCCCCTTTTGGACAGGGGACAGGTGCTGTCCCCATCCGCTGACGTTTGACCCTGACAACGTGAGTGCGTGGGAGAGCTACAGGGTGCCATGCTGGAGATGGTGTGGGTGGAGGGAGTGCCGAGCCTGTGCCAGGGTATGGCGGGTGCCCG
>NW_010392897.1:1100-1381 GCF_000710305.1 Buceros rhinoceros silvestris
TCCCTGTCCCCCGCTGTCAGCAGGAGCACTGCTGGGGACAGCCCACATGTCCTCTGTGGCTGGAGGAGGAGGACGAGAGGCGCCTCCATCTCCTCCTCCGGGCTTGTGGCAGTGCAGGTGGCCTTTGGCCTTGTGGAGCACCCCGGCAAGGCGCCCCACCCCATGGCCCCCGCTCTGCCCTGCAGGACACCCACCTGGAGTACATCCTGGCTGCTGCCCACCTCTTTGCCCAAGCACACAAGGTGCCTCCATGTCATGACCTGGTAGCTGTCCAGACCATC
>NW_010392898.1:0-13736 GCF_000710305.1 Buceros rhinoceros silvestris
CCCGGTTGTGCCAGCGCCTCTTCCCGGAGGCTCGGGGGTGTGGGGTGGGTGCTGGCGGAAGGTCACAGCTGGAACTGGGCACTCCCGCTGAATCGCTGCCTGTAAAAGGAGTCTGCTGTGACGGGTCTCCTATTGGCTTTGTTACTGCTTCACTAAATCTAGGGAACTTGAGCAATAATAATCAAAGTCTCGTTCAAAATTATTGCTTTGGCTAAACTTTAATATAGCCCTTGAATTACAGTGTTTGTGCTGCTCTGTTGTACTCTTGTATTCTTGTACTCCCTAATGGACCAATATTTTATCATAGTCTCAGTGGCCTCATGGTTCTTTCTGGACTCTAAACTCTGGGGAGCTTTCTTTTCTTTCTGGATATAATGACTTTAAGTGATCATGAAGTTAAACTGTCTCTCCTCCCCCCTATTTAGGATGGAGTAGGTGCTAAAATAGCTGAGAAGATAGATGAGTTCTTATCCACTGGGAAACTGCGTAAATTGGAAAAGGTGGGTTTCTTTTGCTTGTGCTCTATTTCTTGGTAGTTGCTTTTCTTCATGACTTGTAAAGCAGACTGCTTGCATTTCTGCAAACATTTTCTGTGCTTGTCCCTGGAGAGAATGATGTCAACCTTAAGAATGGCGGACATAGAGTCTATGGCAAGTAGAAGGCAGAGAATAAGAAGCTCAGCCAAAGCCTCAAAGCTGTCTATTTATGCAAAGGATTTAGATTGTATAATGAGCATGTGAGTGTTTTTCTGTGAGAAGTGGATTTATGACTCTGGGAGACCGTGGAGTTTTGTGGTTTAACCATGCAGTGTTCGCCTGGGCACAGTTCTGCAGTTTTCAGGCTCGGTACGTGAGGCATTATTGTCTTCTCTTGGTACTGGTTTATAGTGAGCCTCCAAAGCAGAGTCTGACTAAGCTGCTTGATTTTATTGAGATTTCTTTTTTTATTGCAAATGGAGTAAAGAAAGGTTTGTTTGGCATTGATTTGTGTTTGCAGATTCGACAAGATGATACAAGTGCATCTATCAATTTCCTGACACGAGTTACTGGGATTGGGTAAAGGTTTTTTGTTTGTCTGGGTTTTTATTATTATTTTCCTTCTGTTTATTTGGTGGAGCTATGAACAGAATTTAGATGGCTGCAAATAACGAAGAGAATGAGTTTGAGCTGATGCTGTAGAGCCGACACTGGGGCACCATAGTCGTGATGACACGATTGTCTGAGAAGAAAGAGTATAGAATCATCAGTTACAGACTTGGCAGTAGAGGAGCAGAACTGGGAAAGAGAGGAAGGAGAGAGGAGCCAGTCAAGAATCAGAACCAGGAAGGACTGAGAAGAGTGGAAGTGAGAAGCCCCTTTGGGACTTTGGGTGGGAAGTTGGGCCCAGGGACAATGGCGCTCTGTCATGTGTTTGTGCAAGGAGGAGTAGAGCCCTGAAACAGGCAACAAATCACAAACAAAAAAAACAACCAACCAAAACATCAGGGCTCTTATGCACTGTTCTGAAACCCTTGAGGTTAGGGAATGTGATCGTTCTCAAGTAATTGAGGAAAAATTTGAGGATATACTGGGATTTGAGAATGCCTTTGAGAAACTGGGATGGGATTCAGAAGCAGCAGCTTGGGTGCTCTCCCGTCTTGAGGTGGGGGAAGTTGCCTCTCTTGGTCTGGAATCCAGCAAGAGAGGCAAGGAAGGGTAAGAAAGGGAGTAAACTGCAGGTCAAGATCTGTCAGTTCTATTGTAATGTAAGAGTTTTATTGAAGAAGTGGATTCAAAGTCTTTAAGGGTGGTAGAGCTGTAACCGTGGGATTCCAGAGTAGTTGCAGAGTAGTTCCCCAGCAAGGGACTGTACTTCCAGGCTGGTGGTTCTCAGCATTTTGAGATATCGGATAGGTACCTGGGTGTAACATTACCTGAATGCCTGTCTCACGGCTGAAATGTTCTTTCCCTGCAGAGTCCCACAGATTAATCTAATGACAAATCCTTAAAGGGAAAATGGTTCCGCCAGTCACTTGAGTGTCGTGCTTAAGGCAAACTCCCCAGCCAAACTGGAGCTGGAGCTTCTTTGCTGTGCTGTAGATTGCAAACTGGAGCCTTGTTGGGTTTTCTGAGATGTTAGGCCAAAGACACTTGTGTGTTGCTGTTCCTAGTTCAGAGACTGATTGTGGTTAAAGTAGTTCTTGGGGTCATTCTGTATTGTTGTCTAAAGCAGTATTGCCTATTTGGTCAGACTTTGTTTAATTATTTTTACAATTATACGTCACTATATAGTTGTATCAATGCTAAAAAACGTGCAGGCCAAGCCTTGGATAGCCATCTCTGCCGACTGAAAGTGCAGGCAGAAAATGTGTGTGCTGAAAAGAGGGAAAGCATCAGAAGTGACATGAAGCACCTAGGCAGTTACTGTGAATTCTAGCGTCCTTTTCCGTGTGGTAAGATTCTTGCTGTTCCTGATGGCAGATTGCCTTGTCTCTTTGCAGTCCTGCTGCTGCTAGGAAGTTTGTCGAGGAAGGAATTAAGACTTTAGAAGGTAAGTGTAACCTTGGGTCCTCAGTTCTCAATCCAGTTGCGCTGTTTTCTGTCAAGCTGCCTGTCCCTCAGTGGTACTGTGATAGCAGATATTCCACGGGCTTTGAGGCAAGGGTGTCAGATGCTGAAGTTAGTGCACAGGCTAACGGCATTACATGCGTAACCAAAGTAAAGTACTTACAGATTTCTTAGAAAGTACTACAGATTTTGGCTGAGGTGAATGATCTGTTGGAGTCTTTATTGGGAAGTGCTCTATGTATTCGTACTCATCCTGTTGAGTACTCGGTGTAAAGTCTCTCCCTTCGTGTTTGAGTGGCTGTTTGCTTGTTGCGTGTTCTTTATGTGCATCATCTTTGCACTGGTGGAAACTACTGAAAGATTTTTAGTCCAAGTAACTTCTTTTCCTTAATTCCTCTAGATCTAAGAAAAAATGAGCACAAGCTGACACATCACCAGCGAATTGGGTTGAAGTAAGCTTTCTTGTGTGCAAGTGCTTGGCTTTTCTAATGACTCCTTCAGACACCAGGATGTAATGTAAGGTTACACAGGCCAAGTAAGAGTCTCTTCTTTCCGCGTGCTCTACGTGCTTTTCCAGTTATTCAGAGCTTTTGTTTCATTGGGTTAAAACTCAGTATGTTTAGTCTCCATCCAGAAGGAAATTAATTTCAAATTACTTTTTCAGTTAGCTCATGAAGAATCACTTTAGCAAGGTTGCAATGGTGTTTCTTGGGAATGTGCATGAAAGTGCCCTGGCCTTTTTTATTATGTGCTGTGAGCAAGGGAAGACCTGACTGAACTCCAGAACATCATGAAGAACGTGTCCCTCAATACTTGTCATCTTGAATGCTGCTTGCTGAATGGCTGTTGCAGTGTGCTAGTTCTGAAAGAACTATAGCTGTGTTTACAAGAAGCTGGAAGTGACCCAAACAAAGCTCGATATCCAGATTGGTTCATGGTTGTCGTGGGGCAGCTCTAGCCTTTCCACATCAGTGGTAGAGGTGCAGAGTATGTGATCTGGACAAACTGCTTGCCGGTGAGTGAGAAGGGTCACACAATGATTGTCACCTTCCCAGTGTTTGTCTGAGCCCCATATCCAGTGTGAATCCATGCCTTCATACACGGATAGGTCAGGTGAGTTTTCTTGTACTCACTTAACAGTGAAAGGTTTTCCCTTGAACGCTCAGAGAAAACTTATCTACCTTATCCGTGTTGCTAGTGCACACATTAACCTTGGGTCTGCTTCCAGTACTGAGATGTTTTTTCAGAACCTGCAGTAAGTGCTGAGCTGAAAGAATGGTTTCAGTGCTCTGTGGTGGGTTTTTTTGTCCCTAGTTCCACTGCAGCTCTGGGAGAAGGGTGAGGAGGGGTGGGTCCCCATGCAGAGCTTGGGATTGGGATGATTGGGTAACGAGTGTCAGTCAATGTGTGGCTCTGAGGCTGCAGTATGACTCCCAGTGCCTTCTGTCAAGAACTCTGGTGCTGGAGGGGTGAAGAGCATGCCTGCGGGTTTCACTTGGCCTCTTTCCTCCACAATCAAGCAGCATGCTGGCATCTGGGTTTTGGTTGTTTTTTTTTACAGCTGCATGCAAAGATATCAGGAGCTGTACTGGACTTGTGAGCTTCCGTTTAGCTCTTTCCAACATAGACCACCTCTGACCAGGGGTGAGAGTCCTGTTCCTTCTGCTTGCTGCTGGACCAACTTTTGTCAAGAAACTTTTGTATTTTCAGAGGGCTGTGTAAATAATATGTAGTGAAACCACCTTCTAAGCGTTGTCAAATTTGCAGTTGTCAGTTTCTGCTATTGCTTGGCAGGAATTTTTCTAAGAAGTTTGGTGAGAATGGGGAGCTTTTTGTAATGTGACATATGTAAGTCATATTCTTTCCTCTCATATACATTTAATTGACTAACATTTTAAGATACTTCCCTTGCCATTCTTTCAGACACTTTTATTTTTATATGTGCAGGTATTTTGAAGATTTTGAGAAAAGAATCCCAAGGGAAGAAATGCTACAAATGCAGGTAAGAATGTCTTTATTGAGGATGTGTGGCACTGATGGCCGGTGAATGACTGACACCTCTAAACACAGATGTTTCCTTTTTAAATAGGAAATTGTGCTGAAAGAGATAAAGAAGTTGGACCCAGACTATATTGCTACAGTCTGTGGGAGTTTTAGACGAGGTGGGTACTCTGTGATCTTGTTATGTTTATTTCGGGCTAATAAGCGAAACTCGTTACTATATATGCTGTTCTTCTAGAGAGAAAGTCTGTGCTGGAACCTTGCATTTTCCTCCTGGTATTGTCTTGACTGGCTAGTTCGCATAAACCCTTGCTGCTTCTCCCTGCCCCCATAAAAAGTAGTATATTGTAACGTTTGCCTTGTTTCTACATTAACAACATTTGTGCTTCATTGCTATAGGGTACAGCAAGAAGTTCTCAAGTATTTTCTGACGTATGTGGGGATATAAGCTTTCCGATGGAAAAACAAGATTCTCTTACTTTAAGATTGCTTTTTCACAGATATCTTGAATAGTGACTCATTTTCTACCAGAAAAATATGTTTATAGGAAGAGGTTAGATGGATGTTCAGCAATGTTAGTACTTTGTCATACACAGAGGGGTTTGTCTTTGCTTCATACCTGCCTAGGTGCAGAGTCGAGCGGTGATATGGATGTTCTCCTAACCCATCCCAGTTTCACATCCGAATCATCCAAACAGGTGTGTTTCTCTGCTGCTGTGGGTCAGTACTGTGCATTACTTCCACAAGGGTGTGCTTAAATTCAGAAGATGCTAGTCTCAGACTTGTATTGCAGCTTCTTGCATCTTTGTTGTTGTAATAGAAGACTCTTCTCTTGGGTCACTGTTTATTCTGAGGACTTACAATCGCTTCTTAGGTCCATGTATTACGCTGTGTTCCTCTTCCAGAACTATTCAGTGTGTTTACTCATCCTCCTGTCCTTCCCCTTCAAACACTCCCACCACCCCCTCCCCTCAAATTCGTGTGCTTTTACAACATGGAACTGTAACAGCTAGCTGGGTAAAGCAGGGGTTAAAGGTGAAGTATCATGTAGCCATAATCTTTTGGACGAGAATCAAATGTCCTGCTGCCCTTGTAATATTTTGGGACTATCTCTGGAGAAATCTTAATGACAGTTTGTATTTCTTGTGTTGCTTCTATACAGTCATTGCTTAAAAGTTGAAAAAAACCACGGAAATTAATTTTGTGACTTCCAACAGAAGCAATCTGACATGGGGATTTGGTGGAAATTTTTTTTACGTTGCTTAACTGTAATTTTTATTAGCTTTTTCTCAGTATTATTGTTATCTTTTTTCCCTTCTGGGTCAAATTTCATGTGCAATAATACATATAGTGATGTCTGTACTTATGTAAGCCATTGTCTGGTAAATGGGTAAGATATTGTTATTTGTGAAATAATTTCTTCTCTGTTACCACTGTTCCTAGCCAAAACTTCTGCGTCAAGTTGTAGAACAACTGGAAAAAGTCCACTTTGTCACAGATATGCTGTCTAAAGGTGACACCAAATTCATGGTAAGGCTTTTTTGGTGCTAAGGGGTGTTGGAAGGGATTACCCTTCCTGACAGAAGGTAGGAAATATATAAAAAATATCTTCTCTGGACTGCTGAAGTTGTGAATTTTTTTCAACTTTTTTCTTTCTCAGTTGCCTCCGTAAAAACTTTCTTCATTAATTAATTAGTTAATTCTTAGTGAATCTCTAGTGGCAAAATCTCAGTATTAGAAAATCTACAAGTGACTGAGTAGTTCTGAACCCCTCTGACATAACTTCCATCACACAATGTGTGTCTGTTTTGCTTGATGTTTCCCCAGAACCTTAGCACAACCTCACTTCTTCAGTTGTACCAGTGACCACTTCTGTAACTGTCCTCGAGATCTTGGAAACACTATGTTTGATCTCAGGCCTATGTTTACCTTGTTTTGTCTAATAATATACTTTTGCCACCATCTTTGTTGATTTTGTTGCAGAGCAGATTCAATGGATAAGCTGTTAGACTGAGGATGTAAAAAGGGATTTGTGGGATGTCTAGAGAAAGTAATGAATTACAGGAAGATTTATTGTGTTAGGTCCCTTGCTCACAGCAAAATTTTTTTTTTCTTAAACACGGGGATTGGGTATCCTCTTGCTTCACTTAGTTTTCTCTACAGGCTCCAGGTATCCTTGTCTTACAGGCTGGTTAAAAGTTAATTCTAACAGAGAAGGGCAGAAACATAAGCAATACTGAGTGGAGGTAAGGACTGGTTAGTTCCTGTCAGTCACTCGCACTGGCTTTATGGCATTCCTTGGAAGCTCCATGGAGTGGTCCTGCAGGAAGGTTCACCAACGATCCATGACTTAGAATTTCTATTCAAGAATTAAGCTACCGTCATATTCAGCTATTCTTTTGGGGGCCATAAATACTTAAATATATGCTACATTTAAAGATAACCTGTTTTCCCAAGATGAAAGGGTCTGTGGAAGCACTTGACTTTTTTTTTTGTTTGCTGCTATTTTTGTTTTCCTAAAAACTCTCAGAATTTATCTTCAGTTTACTTTGTGTTGCATTCTGAGAGGGAATGAAACTTGATGGCTTTTTTTTTTTGCTTCGTCTATAGGAGGAACAAGTGAAAGTCGCTCTCATTCTTCCCAATGGTTTGAGTGTGAATACCGTACGGGTTTAAAGCTACATCCACATCCATGAACCATAATCTCACTGCATTCCCAGTCTGCATTCCCAGTCTGAGAAGCTCATTATAGTTTGACCATTTGCTCTGTGTAATCCTGATAGACTTAAATAGTTGTGGAATAGCTCTTGTCTTCAAAGTGGAAGCTAAGAAAAGAGCATTGTAAAAAGGGAAATGTTGACTGCAGCTGAGAATCTCACAAAAGCAAGTAGCAGTAAGGAGACAGATAATGTAACTTTAAAAGCATAAACAATGTTAAGCTGTCAAAACAAAGCTAAGACTAGAAGTAGTCTCAACATGAAGCTGGCATTGGTGAAATGGTTCAGTATGTAAATATCATCCTTTGTCATGGTTCTTGTCCCTATTCACTACTGCATTGTCATTTAAGGTGGTTGCAGACTAGCGAAAAAAAAGGCTGATATGTAAATTGCATGAAGGTTACAAAGTGGTTTGAAATTAAAAGTAGGAGAGGATTTCTGCAGAAAAAAAACTTCTTTTTTTTTTTCAGTTTCTCTTAGCTTGAGTTTCTTCTGCATTTTCCTTAACTTGCCTGAAGAGCCTGATAATAGTTAGGGTAGAGGAATGGGAAATGAGAGGCGGTTATGTTTGAACTACAGTCCTCCTAGTATCATAAAATAGTGATTCATAGGACTTTGACATCCAGCTGTTCTAGTAAAATATTTAATTGGTTCAGTGGGAATTTAACTTCACTCTCCAGGATGACTGAGGATTGTTCAGAGGTTGTTTAGGGGTGGGGAGGTGAAGAGTGATCTCAAATCTGTTTAATTTCATTTAATTTCCTGCTTTCCTTACTTCCTCACAGGGTGTCTGTCAGCTGCCAAATAAAGACGACGGAACAGCCTATCCACATCGGAGAATCGATATCCGGTACACACAGACAAAAAAAACCCAAACCAAAAAAACCTTACTGTACTTGTCTGCTACACAGAAGGCATTTGCATCAAATTCCGCATTCAAATCTCTGTTTCCATGTTCAGAACACGGCATTTACTAAGTTTGTGGAAGCCACTGCACAACTGCCAGTGTCTACAACAGGTTATTAGCAAGGATGCTGTATTTTAAAGCATGACTGTATCTGGTTTCAGAATTGTGGCCTGCTTTGACATTAATTCTTGGCAGGAGTGCAAGCGCCATAACCTCGTAGTGGCTGAACACCAGTAACTTCTGGGTCATTTTAAGTGTGCTGAACCTTTCTCTGGTGCAGTTCATTTCATTCTCGCATTTGGCCTGTAAGAAAGTCAAATATGTAGAGCTGCAGAATGTGTGCAGGTAAATAGGAAGTGAGCTTAGAACAGTGTCCGAGTGGCTGAATTCCAAATGGTTTGTCACTTTTCTGTTACGTGCTTGTTCTAAATCTCTACTTTTCTTCCACTTTTATTCTAGGCTTATCCCCAAAGATCAGTATTACTGTGGTGTACTGTATTTCACAGGAAGTGACATATTCAATAAGAACATGAGAGCTCATGCTCTGGAAATGGGCTTCACAATCAATGAGTACACAATCCGTCCCTTGGGCGTCACTGGTCAGTCTGGGCCTTTGCACAGAGTATTCTTTCTAGTTACATGCTTTGTGTGATCTTCTCCTAAATTGGTTTCTCGGTGTACTGGAAATACCTCTGATAAATACTGCAGTTCATGAAATTTTTCACAGTGTCCTTCCTTGTACTGGACACCATTACAGCAGGAGGAGGCAGCCTACTTACGTACTTGCAGCGCTGTGGCATAGAGTTACCTCTCTGGGCCACCTAATCTACTTAAAGTTTTTCTCAGCTAAAGATTGTTTTTTCAGTGTCACGCTCATTATGTGGTTTCCCACTCTTCTAACAAGATATGTCATATCCTGCAGTTGTTTTGTTTTGGAGGGGGGCTGTCTATGTATATACTCATACATGAATATAAATATATTTAACTGCATAACCACGTAGCCCCGAAGTTAATTCAGTACCTTATTTCCTTCGATGCTAGTGAGAATCAGTAGCTGAACACTGTATGAGAAGGTCTGTGGGGGGTGCTTTTTTTTGGTCTGTTTTACTTGAAGCAGTCTTCTCTTAATCTTGCAATGCATTTGGTACTTCAGGACGGAACAGATGTCGCACCTTTCAAATAGCGTCTGTAATCTGCTTGCAGGAGTTGCTGGGGAGGCCCTGCCAGTAGAATGTGAAAAGGACATCTTTGACTATATCCAGTGGAAATACCGAGAGCCAAAGGATCGGAGTGAATAACTGCTTGTCCAGGTTTGTAGCCTAAAGATATGTTTTTGTAACTTCTTACGAACATACAAAATGCATTTTCTTTCTTTGGGTGTTCCTGCAAAAAGTGCACGTTACTGATGTTTAAAGCAAGTAAATGGCACTAGCACAGAACGTGCAGTGAAGATTAAATCCTGTAAGACCTCATTTTGATCCCCTACCCCCCTTAAAGGTAATTAAAACACTTTCTGTGTTTTACTGAATGGGCTGTAATAGTAGGAAACCTGTGGGGAGGGTGATGTGGCAGTCACACGCCTCAGAGAATGCATATTGTGATTTGCTTTGGGGTTCAGTAAAAAACTATCAGACGATAAATCACAGGTTTCTAATAAGCCCCTGAGGAGCAGAAAGTTCTGACATAAAGGCAAAATGTTTCATCTTACTAAATTTCTTGCAGCTTGGTTTTAAGTTGTGACTATAGAAGAATGAAAATGACACAGAAGCCAGACACAACAAACAATATTTCATAGGATTATAAGTTCAAAATCCAAGCTCTGCAATAACTGGAAAAGGAACTGGGGTACATGTCTTTAGAAGACCCTTTCCGGTCTTGAAGCGGAATTTTTAAACCATTATTCACCACCCTGGCTGCTGTCAAAAACCTCCAATAATGGGGAATCTAGAATTTCCAGTTGCTTTCTTTGCAGCATTGTTAAATGCTACATGTCATTTTGACACAGGTAGAAGTGTTTGAGACATCTAGACTTTAAAATAATTCTTTTGAGCTTTGAAGAAAATAATCTTCACTTGCTTGCTTAGGGAGAAGAAAAAGGAATCAGCACTGGGTCAGCCTGTGGGACACACTATTGCTTATCATTCAGGGTTATGGACTGAAATAAATGTAAGGTGTTCGGGTGTTTGTGTTGCAGGCTGATGTTTCCTTTGCTGCTGTTCGCTTCTGGAAGAGGAGACCTGAGTTTGTGGCACTGCACAGAAAACTCTAGATTAAAATGTACATCCCTTTATACTGCTTTGCATGACTAATATCTCTTAGTCTCTTGGCAGGTGCTCAGGTGTGATCATTGTGCTGCTCTACCGACTTGTTTTTGACAAGACAAACTGAAGCCACGGTCACAGCGCTGAATAAAATTCTGGATGTTGAGCAATGTCCCTGAGATGTCACAGTGTCACTGGCTTGCAGAGTTTGATCTGGAAATTATATGCACAGTAATGCCCAGAAGCACAGCCTGATGTGCAAAGGCAGCTTTCTCCCTCTTGACCTATGATAAGCAGCATGTGATCTGCCCCTCTCTCCTTTCTTCAGCCACTGTCTCATCCACAGCTTCCTCCTAGCTGCTCTCCCTGAGTCACATCAACGTTCAATGTGCCCTGGTTGTGGATTAGTGACCTTCCCCAGCCTCCTCCTGGCTTTCTCCTTTTATTCAGCCCCACATGTCCTACTGAAATGATTCAGGACATCCAGAGCAAATCCTAAGGTTTCCATGTTTTCCTGTGTAAGAAATGCAGAGTGTTACATGCATGCTGAAGTGTGGTTTCTTCTAGACAAGAGTCCTCCCTTGCCAGTTCTGAACAAATTTGTATCTCCTTTGTGATGTTTCTGTTATCCTGAAATACCCCTTTTTACCGGCTAAGCATCTGTTACAGATTTGGCAAGGTATGCAGAGATTTTGTGAACATGAAAATTCTTGACGTACATAAAAGGATTACTTTCTGCCTCCTGTATAAAAAGCTCTGCTTTGCTGTTTTAAAAACCATGTGCTTTACTTCTAGTAAATAATGTATCCATTAACGTCTTCCCCAGCTGAACAAGAACCAGCTGCAAGCACTGCTGTTGTCCTTTTAAAACCACATGGATGTGTGCCTGTGTAGAGATTGTTCCTATACAATTGCCTCTGTCTTTGGTTCTCTGTGTCTTTGATTAGAGTGCAGTTGCGTTCCTAAGTACCTATTTCTCAGTTGAGTAAGCAGGTACTTGATTTCTTGCAGTTCTTACTTTAGGCACTTAGGTCGTAGTGTAATGGGCTTTAAGAGTGGTACAGCAATGCAGACGACCGCCTGCACTTGTCGGGAGTGCCCAAGGGTTTTGCATTGCCCAAAGACAGCAACAGCAGAAAGCGTTCCATTTCCAGAGGAAAGGAAAGAGCAGTACGCTGCAGCACTGTGGGTGTACCTCTGGTGTAATTTTGTGCCAGAGGCGGCAGCTGAGAGCAAGTAGCCATGTTTCAAATATGCTGTGAAAGGAAGAGGAGAAATGGCACTGAGTTTCCCTAGAGAATAGAGAAAGGGGAGGAGGATTCTCATAGGGAGACTGTACAGTCTGAATAGTGTTGACACTTCACCTTGTGAAGCATTTGTCCTGCTACCTGGAGAGAAAAATCAACCTATCTTTCTCCTGCTACTCCTAAAACATTCAGGGATTTATATGTGCATAAATTTTTAAAGAGGGAAAGATCCATTCTCAATGAAGGTCACTTTTATGTTACTTTCTTCTGTGGGTTTTTTTCTGCCATCAAGCCTTGATCCAAAAAAAGTCAAGTGGTTAAGTGAAGTTCATGCTGAGCAGTTTCTGAGTCCTCCCAAAACCCTTCAGTATGGCCGTATGCCAACACGACCATTCTCTGATGCACGTGACCTGTGTTTTGTTCCTAGATCTGTTGTTGCACTATCGCTTGCAGTGTTCTATATTTTGTTCAACTTGCCATTACCAGAACACTGGTCTGATTACTTGATGCGTTTTTACCGCTCCTATAAAGTCAATCTGCCCTTATTTTATAGGCAAACCTGTCAGCTCTGATTTAATAGCTCCTCTTACTGTGAAAGGTAACGACTTTCAGATGTGAAAGGAGGTCCTATCAAGATTGCATTACTAGTTTTATTTGTGACACAGATTCTGCTGGTTAACTTAAACATTAGAATATGTCAAGGTTCATAGTTCACTAGAGCATGAGTGTGGAATGTGTTGCTGCTGCTCTATTGGAATACGTTACAGGAGTTTAAGGCAAACATTATGGAATTGCAAGCTTGCAAAAAGACTTTTATACGTAGTCAAGTAGACCATCACTAATTATATAACACTTCTTGATTTGTTCCTGATTAGGTCCTCTATCTGCTTGCATTGGGGCAGACAGGAGTTTGCATCGGTACTGTCAGACTACTTAACCTAACCGGAATCATAAAACAGAAGCAGATGTACTTTTTTTTCTCTGACTTGAGCCTACAGAACAGCTACCTTTTTACTTGTTCTTATATAATTAGTATTAATCAGTTTTAGTAATGGAGATTAGACTGATATTCTTCTTATTCCTTTATTTTCTTCTGTTTTTCCTTCTGGGACTTTAATTTTCTGGGAATGTTCCCCAGCCCTAATGCATGCAGTGGTATATAAGGTGACTAGAAGTTAACTTGTCCTGTGAAGCCTGATGCCTCATAGTAAAAATATATATAGCTGATGTATTCAGTCTTTTCTTCAATAATCAGTGGGAATAAACAAAGTGAGAATTCCATCATGAATGTGTAATACTGTTTATTTTTTTTAGCACTAACGTTCAGAGCATTAAAAAGCAGTAACACAAGCTTACCACGTTTACAAACGCTTCCTAGGCAGCACACAGCATTCTCCATCACAGCATTCTCCACATGCCGATGCATTCTCCATCCTCCTCAGTAGGCAGCCTAGAAGACTGCTTTGTCTTGGGGCTGGAGGCAGAATTTGCTAGCCTTGCAGTCTCGCCATACCACTGGAGTCCAGGTGGAAGAATGGCATGTTCAGAGTGGGTGTGTGTTTGCCCTTCTTGAACTATGTAAATAAACAGCGTGTCTTTTTCTCGCTCTCTCCCTTAACTGGACCTTATTCTGGGCTACTTTGTGCTGCTTACGCTTCTTTCGCTCATCCTTCCACAGAACTGGACTGCAAGATACCTGGTAATCCAGGGAGGCAACAGCTGTGTAAACGGGCACGTAGTACACTACTACCTGCGCGTACCTTACCCACCTGCAGACTGGCACTTGGGGTTGGTCCTGTATCAAGATTCTCTCCTTCCTTGGCCTCAGGGCCATTGCAGTCCTTACTAAGAGACTTCACTGAGCAGCAGCTCAAAGCAGGATGCTGTTGCTGAGGGAGCTGAAGGGTGTGACACCCGCCGGAGTCTCGCACCGGGAACACGCTGGGCCAAGAGGAGCTGCCGCGCAGGGCCCGGGGCAGTTCACACCAGGCCTAGCGATCGACGCCCACCTCGAGGGGGTGCTACAACCCTCCGCTGGCCGCTTCGCCGCAGTTTCT
>NW_010392899.1:0-238 GCF_000710305.1 Buceros rhinoceros silvestris
GCCTCTGCCGGGAAGAGGAAGAGGAGGGAGCGGGCGGCGCTGGAGGGCGTGTGAGGCCGGGAAACGGGAGTAGGTGGCGGAGGGGCGGGAGGGGGTGTGTGTGCTGCGCTCAGCCTGCAAGGGCCTCATCCTGCCACCCAAAACCCTGCGGCAGGCACCGGTTCCCCGTCCAGGTTTATCTCGTCGCGGCAAAGAAAGCCCCATTCATTTTACCCTACCGCTGAACGCGCCTCCTTCT
>NW_010392899.1:386-1933 GCF_000710305.1 Buceros rhinoceros silvestris
CACGCGCCTCTTTCCCAGTTCTCCTTGGCTTTCGCCACCGCCAGCCTTTAAGCTGGATGCGAACAAAGAGTCTCTCCCCACACAGGGCTTGTGTTGCCTCCTCCCTCCCTGCCCCTGTCACTCTCCAAGGAGAAACCAAGCCAAGCAGTGGTACAGGGCACAGCTCACCTGCAGAGGGACCGGGGCCAGAGCCCGGCGCCATCCTCAGTCCCACAGCACCTACTCTCGTGCGCGTGAACCCCCAGCCCCTGGTGTGTCCCCGCTCCTCTGCCCCACAGTACTCTTGCTGGGTGCTGAGCAGGGCTGCGACCCACACCGTCATCATCGGGAGGACCAGAAAGCCAGGGCAGAGGACATGGTGGGTGCGCTGATGCCACCCTGCCCTGGGCAGCTGCTGGCTGCCCCACGTGAGCTGCTCGCAGCGTGCAGTGCTGCGGTCACGGCTCTCGTCCCCTGCCTGGTGCCTGCCAGCGTCAAGGCTTTTTGCCGTCATTAAATATTCAGTTCCCTTCTCCAACCCATCCCCGCGAAGGAGTTCAGCATCACAATGAACCCGCTGGCCTGCCCGTGCCCTGCTCTGGTGGGATGTGTCTGGGAGGATGTTGTCAGCCTCCCGCAGAAGCAGCTGGGAGCAGAGGAGAGGAGAGATACATCCCCCAGCACGTGGCCAGGCGACGGCTGTGGGGACCAGGGTCACCTCCCCACCCTCTGGCTGCTTCCGTGCGCATCTGCCTGCTGCAACACGGGGTTCAGCTCTCCCCACATCTCTCCCCCAAGTTTGGATGTCACCAGGAGCTGCTCCCTCTTCCTTACCCTCATTCCCCACCACGTCTCAAGCACCATCTGGCCTGTTCGTGGAGAGGAGGCGCCTGTTGAGTTCAGATCAATAACCATCGGGCTCCAAACAAGATCACACCGGGGTGGCTGGAGGCTTCCTGTGTGCCACAGCAGGAGATCCCGTGGGGTGGCAGGCACAGGAGCGGAGCTAGTGGAGGTCTGCAAGGAAGGAAATATTATCTGAGGGGTCAGCTGTGAGAGCTAGAGAAGCGCTGGGGCTTGGGGTCCCGCCTCCAGGCAGAGCAGCAGCAAAACCTGACCTAGAGCCAAGGCTGGGGAGAGAAACTATGGATGGAGGGAGATGGGGGTGTGAACACCCACCCTGGGAGCCCAGGCTAGCACTCCAGGCTGCGAGAAGGAGGAGCTGGATGGTCCCAGTATCCATCAGTGCACCTGGGAGCCCAGGACATCAGTGCTGGGCAGGGACAGAGGGAGGGTGGTGGGAAGAAGCAGCGGTTGCAGTGGGGCAGGGACCGCGTCCTGCCACCTGGGTGCACATGGGGCCTGGGGTGACAGTGGCAGCAGGGGTCTTTGTCAGAGAGGAATAAATGTTATAGCAGGGCATTAAAGAAGTGAATCCTGGGTGAGGAGAGGATGGAAAGCACCAGCCCAGGTCCCACCACCATGGCTGTCTTCAAACCCCTGGGAGAAAACACCCGTCCAAGGGGCAACTTTTCACCTTCGGGGCCATTTTCAAGTTTCCCTTTGCA
>NW_010392899.1:2061-2339 GCF_000710305.1 Buceros rhinoceros silvestris
CTTGCCAGCCACAAGGACTCTGAACATGCCATGTGTGGACAAAATGAGAGCTCGCGGGCACAAGGCATGGAGGGGACCAGGATACCAGGCCATGGGAACGTCCCCACGTACCCACTTACTGCAAGGCAGAAGTTCCCCATTTGCAGCCAGCAGGGAAAACATCCAGGGCAGCATCATGCTGGGCGGTCACAGCTGGGAAGATTTGGAGTCCCCCACGCAGAGCATGGCCAGATGAGCCCCGTCGCAGCCTGGCTGGCCGCACGAGCTCTGGGCGCAGA
>NW_010392899.1:2629-6656 GCF_000710305.1 Buceros rhinoceros silvestris
CCCCTCCGTCCCCGATGCAACGCAACGGGGGAGCCACCGCACCCCTCCCTGCTCTGCAAGGGAACCCCCCAACTGTAGTGCACAGGCAGGGAGAAGGTGGGGGGCACTGGGGCAGTGCCAAAGGCCACTTCCTTGCATCCCCCTACCCTAATGTCAGGTGGCTGCTTGGCAAAGCTCAAGAGCTTCCCGCTGCAAAGGTCACTGGAGCATTCGAGGAGCGTGCTCTTGCCCAGCTTCCTTCCTGGGAATAAACCACGTCCTGGAGATACCGAGCGTAAAAAAAAGGCAGCGTTAACGGTCAGCGGCAAGAGCTGGGGGCTGGGAGAGCTGCAGCCTCCCCTCCTGCCCCGGCTCAGCCCGTCCTGCCAGGGCTGGGGGGACACGACCTGCCAGAGCCTCACCACGGGCCGTTCCCACCAGCACTGCAAAACAGGATGCAATAAAACCCCATTTGGAGGCCATGAGACAGCAGGGAAGGGCGGAGGGACGGCCACTGCGGGGCGGCGGGTGCCTGTGAGCCGAGCTGCGGGCAGCACACGTGGCAGCCCTTCTGCAGAGGGAAGCATGGGGCAACACGGCAGCTTCCTGCAGCGTGGAGTGACGGGTTCAGGAGCGCCAGGGGCCAGCACACGGCTGCCCTTCTCCCCATGCCCGGCAGCCCCTGCTCACCCTGGAGTGAGGGGCACAGCCCTGGAGGAGCTGTGTCCCGGGAAGAGCCTTCCCAGGCCCTTTCCCTGAGCTCCAGCTGCAGCCTGGGCACAGAAAGGGACACTTGTCCTGAGCAGTGCCAAGGAGTCACACCTGCATGAGCAGCGAGGGTGCTTTGATCCTCCAGATCACCACAGCAGTCTGGCAGGGTTTTGTCCTCCCCCGCTCTACCTAAAGCTCTTCCCAAAGTGTGTTCTAATAACTAGACTACTTTTTAGACTGGACTGAATGGGGCGAAGGAAGCAGGGGACATCACAGGTTACCTGCTCGTTGTCCCCAGCCTGCGGGCAGCTCCGGTGCTGCCCCAAGCTCTGCCAAGTGTGGTGCAGGCTGGAGCCACTGTCCCCCACTGCTGAGACAGCACGGAAACACTGCGGTAACCCCACGTCCAGAGGGCAAGTTTCTGGGAAACTACAGCAGCTGAGAGACTGTAGCCGCGCTTCCAACGCAGATACCGATGGGTCCGTTTTGCAGTGGGTTTTGGGCAGTTGGGGCTTTTTTGGAGGTAAGACAGAGCAGGGAGCTGTGGGATGAGCATGTTCAGTGGCAGTTTGCTTCTTCTGGTTTGGTGGAGCTCAGCTTCTCCCCAGCAGTATCTCTGCGGTGCGGGTTGGGGCTGCCAGGGGCTTCAGAAGCTGGGCTGTGGGATAGGCACCGAGCTTGGAGTCGAGGCTGTGCCCCATTGACCCACTCCCAGCCAGAGTCTGATGGGGGGGTTTCCTGAATCAAGCTGGGCAGGGGCACAGCACCACTGGCACTCCTGCCCTGCCAGCACTTAAAACACACCCAGAGAAATGGGAAGAGAACAGGCTCGTGGTGCAGGCAGGGAGGGCACAGGCAGTGAGGAGGGACACTCTCCCATTCTGCATGAGAAAACCTCAGCATTCTTAGATACCAGCAGATGACCCTTTGAGAAAAAACGGGTCTTTTTCACACCAATGCCCAACACCTCAGCTCCTCCCCAGCTGTGGAATGAGCCTGTCGGGGCTCAGCCCGGGTGAGTGGGCTGGCAGTCACTGGGGTGTCCCTGGGGAGCAACCACAGCAGCATGGCTCAGGTGTGAACACAGATCAAAACCCTTCCTGAAGGTGCAGTGTGCTGGGTGCCCTCTGTGTGGCTTCACCACTGTCTAATAAGGGGTTGAGCTGCAGAGCAGCCCACCTTTGTGCTAAAAAAATAGGAAAGCCTCTTTCTCTCTCAGTTGCTCCTTTCTGCCGGCCCTGTTGACCTAAGCATGTTTGCGGATTGCTGCCCTGCTCTCCACCGGGATGGAAATGTGGTCAAAGTTTATGAGAAGGGCGCCAGCCGGACACACACATGTGTGAGTGTTTGTGTGTATAAATAGGCAAAGCATGACGGCTCGACCTTTGTTTTCTTAGGAAGCCACGCTGAAAAGCAAAGCCAGGAGTGGAGGAAGCAAACAGGCAGGAAGGTGGGGGGGCCGGTGGGTGTATTTTCAGCTATGCTCTGTCTCCCTACAGCACAGGAAGGCGGTTGGGAACGAGGGCACAGGGACAATGGCTGCAGCAGGAGCCAGAGCCCAGAGAGCAGAGGGCTCACCCTGCACACCCCGCCTCGGAGTGGCAAAACCGGCAACCATGTCCCACTGCAGCAACGGTGCCAGTCTGCAGGCAGCGTCACAAGGCCACGTGGTGCTGGGTCTTTGTCACCCGAAGGTGTTTTCAGGATCGTTACGGGGCATTTCCCCAATGGACAACAGCCCAGGGGCTGTGCACATCCCCTCCTGCTGGGATGCCCCTCTCCTCTGGCGCAAGGGCATTTACCCACTGGTGTTTTGCTTGGGCCAGAGGAAATCTGCCTGCCAGGTGCTTCCAGCAGGCACTGGAGCAGAGCATGTGGTGAGAGGAACCTTCAGCTGCCGCGAACTCATTTTCTTCCGGAGGCCAGACTCTGAGCGAACTCGTCCCCTTCCAACGCACCAGGGGCTGCTCCTCTCTGTTAGGCAGGTGACATTCCACATGCTCACCTGTGGCTTGCTCTGCAGGGAATAGTGATGCTGCTGAGCTGCCACACCAGGGTGGCATGCTTGGTGGTGGCCGTTACTCAGAGCCACTGTGTCCCTCCTGTGGGGTGAGGAAGTGGCAGAAGCCTGGGTGTGCTCCACTGCAGGTGCTGGCCGCTCTTGTTCACGTGCACACAGACAGGCTCACACTATTCAGCCTTTGTGGCAGGCAAAGCGGCACCTTTTTTATCTGACAGGAGGCAGCTGTCTCCAGCTCGGCCACCATTTGCATGTGAAATCCAGGCTCTCCAGCGCCTGATTCCCACAGCCTGTGCCCATTGCTTGAGCCAACAGGGTGCAAACGGCAGGGCAGGGTGCGGTGGTGCTGCTGTGCTGGTACTTGGGGACACGCAGGGATGTGTGGTTTCTCTGGCACGCCTGGGTAGGCAAGGACATCAGCCCCTGCTGTTGCCAAGGGGGCTGTGACAAAGGACACTGTCCTCGGACAGAGCAGAGGGGAACCAGGACTTGTCCTCCTGGGAGATGGCAGCCTCCCCACATCCAGTGCCCCCAGGGATGTGCCACAAGGAAGGAACCAGGGTGACTTTCAGAAGACTGGTTGAAGGCCAAATTCTTGGACATTTCATGCTTGCAGCCACCAGTGCCCCTTTTCCAGGCTCTGTTCCCAAAGAACTTACCTGCCCATCCACATCTCATGGTAGAGGTGCCACAGGGGTGTCCCCTCCATCAGGGCCGCACAGCAGCCCCCCTGTTCCCACAGGCTGTTATGGAGCCATGTGTGGGAGGACCTCAGGAACAAAGATTGAGCTGAGAACAACCAGCATTGGTCCTTTCAGAAACCTGCCCCACCACCAGCCCTGCGGCCAGTCACCACCCCACGTCACTCCAAGCCCCTTCCCAGACAGCTGTAGGTCTGGCTGAGGCTGCAGCAGCTGCAGAGCCCCTGTGGAGACCATGGGGCTGTGCTCTACATCGGGACCGAGCCTGGGAGCAGGGACCTCCTCAGTGCCCAGCCCTGCGCAGACAGAGGAACAAGGACCAGCCAGTGCCCAGATGCAAGAGCAATGCCATGCTGGAAGGAGCCTGGCCAAGGCTCTTAGAAGGCACTGCGACACCGTCGCGGAGTCAGGGGAGTCAGCCCTGCTGACTCAAGGGCAAATAAGGGAAATTCAGACTCACTTCTGTGTCCTCCGCAGCCCTTTGACTGGTTTCCTGGCTCCTCTCGATTTGCGTAACAGTCTCCAAGCTGTTTGCTGGGGCCACTGGGCCCCCTGCAGCAACTGCCCCCCACCCCCCACCAGCCACCACAGGCTGCTGCGGGCAGCCCCCGCTCTC
>NW_010392899.1:6743-7609 GCF_000710305.1 Buceros rhinoceros silvestris
GCTGCGGGTGTCTGCCCCAGCTCTCGCCCTTGCTCATGCAAACGGCTGCCTGTACATGGGGGCTGGTGAGCACCTGCCCTTGGTCCTCAGCCAGGGCTTGTCCCCACCCCAAGTGCCACGGGCGAGACTGCGAGCCCTGCTGGGGTGCACTGTGCTGCGCAGGTGCTCAGCCACACACCAGCCAACAATCAGGGTGGTCACATACCTGTAACAACAGGGGTGAGGAGAGGTGGCTCTGTGGGGTGGCTGTGACTGACATCTCCTACATCCTCTGCTCATGCAAGGCTGGTGGCTTTGGCACGGAAGCGCTGCTCTCGCATGCAGGTTCACCAGAGGTTCACTGGGTGACTTTGCATGGTGCAAAGGTTGTGCACCACGTGCTTGTGAACCAGCATGTGCTCGTGGTTTCCAGTGGAGCCACCACTTCCCCCCTCTCCTGGGTCCCCACCAGGAGCAAAGAGCAAACCCAGAAGGTATGGCTAACCACCACATACATACTGTCCTCTCTTGTCTCCCAGCTCCGGCCTGGGCCACCAGCACGTGCCCTCCCGTGCGTAGAGATCAGGGACATGGAGAAAAGAGTTACAGCCCAGATCCAGTGCCTGTGGTGCCGGTGGCCAGCTCCAGCCATCACTGCTCAGCCCGGAAGGAGGCTTTTCTGCTTTCAGGGACATGGCCCAGCTCTGGGAGTGCAGCAGGTCAAAATGCAGAGGGGGAGCAGGGCAGAGCTGAGGGTTGAGGGGGATGCAGCAGGTCCCACTGCAGCAGGGCTGGCTGGAAATAGAGCAGGGCTGCGGCTGCTGCCCAGGGCCACTGCCTATGGCACTACCTGGTGACAAGGCAGCTGCAGGGACATCCCAGGCCAG
>NW_010392900.1:0-239 GCF_000710305.1 Buceros rhinoceros silvestris
CGACAGCCCCGTCTGGAGCTGGGACGTGCTGCGGGGCGGTCGAGGAGACGGGGTCACCTCGTCACCGTGTTGTCCAGCTGTGACCTGCCGCCAGTAGCGCAGGGAAGTGGCACCAGGTGGGAATAAACATTTCAGTTTTGGTTTGTTTTTTTTTCTTGCTGCTGGTGCGGTGCTTGTTCCTGGGGTGGGGTGAGCTCTGGACCTGGCCTGTGGCTCCCCCCTCCCTTTGGGTGCTCGGC
>NW_010392900.1:551-1478 GCF_000710305.1 Buceros rhinoceros silvestris
ATCCTCGAGGATGTTGGGGAAGGGGCTCTGAGGTGGGCTCCTCGCCCCACGTCTGCCACGGGACATGCAGATGTGGGTGAAGGCACAGGGACATGTCATTCCCTCTTGGTTTCCTGGGTTGTTTGGGGTTTTTTTGAGCGTAGGAACCCCCTTTGGAGGAGGAGCCCCCGCTGTGGCCCTGACAAGGAGCCGCGTCACCCCATGACCATGCTGGGCTGGGAGCTGGGGTGGAGCTGGGGGTGTCACACGCACCCGGAGTACCCCAGCCCTCGAGGGGTGAAGCTGGGCTGGGCTGGGCTCTGCAGTGGAGCACAGAGAAGCTGCCCAGACCCGCAGATCCCCGTGTCCCCAACAGCCCCCCATGTCCTCCCCAGACTCCTGTGTGTCCCTAGAGCTCCCCCCTCCCCAGATCTCCTGCAGCCCCCCATGGCTTCCCCATTTCCCGTGGTTTTCCATGTCTCCCCCGTTCCCTGTGGCTTCTGCCACCCCTCCTTGCTGTCTCATCCGTGGTCAGGGAACCACCCCCCACCATGGGGCGCACCCATGGCGAGGAGGATGATGTCCCCCAGCCCCATTTTCAGAGGCAGGAGGACTCGGAAGGTCCCCAAACCCTCTGTCCCCCAGACCCCTGGTGCCGTAGTCCTCGGTACCCTGAGACTATGGCTGCTGCGTTACCCGGGTGAAACACAAGGATTTACAGACATTTCGGGAAAATCCTGATGTTCCTCCTCCTGTTCTCCCAGTTACCAGCGAGCATCGAGGCTGGGGAAATGGGGGATGCTCTACCGCCCCTCACCCCCGTTCTGCTTTGTCCCTGTCCCCTTTGTCGTCCCCAAACTGCCCTGCAGCAGGTTACCTCCTGCTCCAGCCCCCTGGGGAGGCCTTGGGGTGTTGAGTGGATGCACACCCCAACAAAACAAAAAAGGG
>NW_010392901.1:0-2553 GCF_000710305.1 Buceros rhinoceros silvestris
ATTAGCAATTTCTTTCTAGTTGAGTTTAATGAATGCAGATCACTTTAACAGCATGACAAATTGCTGGATGGGCCGAAATAGACACCATTTAACCTCCTTTCCCAGCCCCACTCCCTCGCCCAGCCCGGGCTGCTTTTCCCAGGTACCTCCTCAATGCCACGGGGGGAACCTTGTACCGCTTTGCAGGAGCCCGGTTGGGCGTTTCACTGGCCCAGCCCCGGGATTCGGGCTGGCGCCAGGGAGAGGTCCCCGCTGTCCCTCTGCCCTGGCACCCCGGCCCTTTCCCCGGGGAGTGGGAAGAGAAGGTAGCGGGTCCCTTTTCCGAGCCCTCTCCGCTGCCCACAGAGGTGCAGAAGTTGTCGAGCCTGGTGCTGCCGTCGGAAGTGATCATCGCCCAGAGCTCCATCCCCGGGGAAGGGCTCGGCATCTTCTCCAAGACCTGGATCAAGGCTGGCACCGAGATGGGACCGTTCACGGGCAGGGTCATCTCCCCAGAGCATGTGGACCTGTGCAAGAACAACAACCTCATGTGGGAGGTAATGACACCCAACCGTACCTCTGGTCCCGGCTGGCCCGCGGGGGAGATGGGACCGTTCACGGGCAGGGTCATCTCCCCAGAGCATGTGGACCTGTGCAAGAACAACAACCTCATGTGGGAGGTAATGACACCCAACCGTACCTCTGGTCCCGGCTGGCCTGCGGAGAGGCAGGGATGGGGTGCTGGGGATCAGGATCTTTGTCCTGTGCTTGTGCAAGGTCAGGCACCCTCTCTGTCCCTCAACTTCCCCGTCCATGCAAAGATCCAGCTTCCTCCAGGGCAGGTGGGTTTAGGAGACCCTTGGGGCTACTTCAGCCCTCAAGGTGCAGCCAACCCTTGGAGAAGCTTTGAAATGCTGTTACTCCTGTGCCGCACAGCAGGATCACACCCTGCCCTACATGTGGGGTGAAAACAGGCTCTGACCCGTCCCCCGCTTTGTCCCAGCCCTGGTGTGGTTAACCCCGAGTGCAGCCATGGAGTTTGCGGGGATCTGTGCTGCCAGGACATCATGCATTAATGCCCAGCTAGTAGAGGAGTTTCCTAATTTGTTTGATGGTTTCACTGAGAGTCAGACTTGGCACTTTTCGATTCTTATTATAATTTGATGCCTAATAGCAACTTGTCTCACCTTTCCTGCCACCCCACAAAGCGGCCACGTCTGGCAGACACCTTCCCCTTTGCCCAGGGATGCCGCTGCTCTTTGGGCAGATGCGGGATGCTGAACAGCCCCATTGGGGTCAAGCTGCTGGTGGGGGTCTGCCAAGAAGGGGGATTGAGGCAGGGAGCTGAGTTATCCAGGTGGACATGGGTCGGTGGGGCCAGCCATGCCTGCCCAGCAAGAGCAGGGCACCCTTCTGCAGCCCTGCTGCGGGTGCACAGTCCAGTATCATGAGCAGGAAGGGTTTGGACATCTCCCAGCGGCTGGCACAGTCTCAGTCCTGAGTCCGTGGTGGCTTTGAGCTTGGCCCCAGCTGGGGACTTTATCTCAGAGGCAGGAGGTGGAGGGGCTCAGTCCATGGTGGGCAGCATTGCTACCAACTGCTCTCTCCCCCTCCCAGGTCTTCAATGAAGATGGCACAGTGCGGTACTTCATTGACGCCAGCCAGGAGGACCACCGCAGCTGGATGACCTACATCAAATGTGCGCGGAATGAGCAGGAGCAGAACCTGGAGGTGGTGCAGATCGGGAACAGCATCTTCTACAAGGCTATTGAGGTAAGCAGGACTGTGAGACAGCCAGGCAGCTGCCAGGAGGGGATCAGGGTGCTGGGACCACCCATCCCACAGCCACTCCCTTGTTCTTTGGGCTGTTGCTGGGGTGTCTGTGGAAGCACAGGGCAGCTTTACCGGCCCTGGCACCCAGATCTACTATGAAAGGCCACTGCAAGGGGTTCAGGGAGACCTCAGGGAGCAGCAAGTGGCCCTTCTGTCTGTGCCCTTTTGGTGGGCTCATGGGGTTACCTGTGCTGAGCAGAGGGAGACCAAGCGCTATCGAAGCTTGTTTTGGGGTGTAAAGTATGAAAAGAGCTGAATCCTCATCCAGGAGGGCTTTGGGCACATGTGGGGTTTTGACGCTCTCTTGAGAAGTGGAATTTTGTGAAGAACCAGCTTCTCTGTAGCAGGAGAAAGGTTGGGGGTTCCTGTGAAAGCCAGGTGTGGGGTGCAGCTGCGCTGGACCCTGCACAGCTTTTGTCCAGGGTGGGTCACAAGTGGCTCTGGCTGTAAAAGGAGTGTGAGAGAAGGATTGGGGCTGCGGGAGCTGAGCAGGGAGCTGCAGAGCGGGCAGGGTGCAGTGCTGGTACAGCTGAGCCTGGGGCTTTCCACAGCAGGGCTGTGGGGGAGGGACTCATCCTGCCCAGCTCATCCATCTGCTCCCACACGAAGTCCTGGTGGGTGCTGGCCTGGGGCAGAGCAGGGGCAGGTCCCAGATCCCAGTGATGTCCCAGGGCAGGGGCTGCTGTGCCATGGGGCAAAGGCTGGAGGTATCCATGGCTCCCACTGGAAGATGCTGGAATG
>NW_010392901.1:2664-5129 GCF_000710305.1 Buceros rhinoceros silvestris
GGAATGGAGGCTGGTGTCCAGCTTGCTGGCAGCACTGGAGCTATGTGCACACAAGTCACACAGTGCCAGGGGCGCAATGGCAGGGACCAGCCCCGCTTGTGTAGTATCCACGACCCGATGCTGTTGCAGGTGGAGGAAGGTGGTAGCTTGGAGACCTGTCCCTGTGCTGCTGTTTCAGCTTAGAGCTGCAGGAGGGAACATCTCGTGTTCCATCTCAGACCAGCACTGTGGGACTGTCCCTCTCCAGAGCAGGGTCCAGAGTTCTGCAGGCTCAGTTCCCGTGGCTGCTCACAGCTGGGAGAGGGTCTTAGCTGGGGAGAGCACAAGTGCCCACTGGTTCCCTGGGCAAGGGCAGCTCCTGGATCTATCCGGGCTCCTGCACTGGCTTAGAGGAGCAGATGCTCCAGTGCTCCACGGCACAGGACCACAGCTCAATCCTGCACTGAGCCAGTACCAGGGCTGGGTTTGGGATTGCTGCAGCTGAATGGGAAAGGCGAGGGGGTGGGTGAGGAGAGAACAGGTATTTTCTTCTGCTGTGGGAGAGGCCCGTGTGCCTCTCGGGGCTCTGCTGCCTTTCCCCGTGCGGTGCTGCGAGAGCCTGGGGTGCTCTCCCCATCTTGGATCCCCCCTCCATAGGCTTCATCTACCCCCGGTTTTAAAACCTGATATACTTGCAGACAGCAGCGTAATTACTTTTTATGAATGTTCTACCGTTATACAAAGTAGTACAGTTATGCCAGGCGGCAGCGGCGCAGTTAAACACACAGCCGTGTATCTTACACCTTGTGCGTGCAGGGACACTGGGGCAGCTGAGCCAGTACCCGGGAGGTGCGCGTAGAGGCCCCGTGCAGCCACAGTCTGTCTGTGGGCTCGCTCCCGGGGCTGAAGCAGCGAACGCCAGAGCAGGATGAGTTTAATTCCCTCGGCACAAGCAGCAAAGTTGAAATGTTGAGAGTGCTGGACCCTGGGTGACGGGGAGGTGAAAGTGGGGGAGAAAGGTGCCTGCCACCACGCTGCGTCGTGCTCCCCAGCATGGCAGGAGCTCCTGCTCCCGCTGGGTTGGCATGGGTACATGCGTCCCTCTGTGCTGGGAGGAGCTGAAAGGGTCAGGGCTTTCCCTGTGAGAGTGTGAGGAAGGGAAATTTGAGTGTGCGAGGAGCTGGGTCACAACTGGGCACACAGGTTGAGGATCCACGTCTTTTGCGGAGTCCCCATTCCCGCTGTGCCACACGCTGCTGGCACACGGGACACGCTGTCCACAACAGATCGTGTGTTCCAACTTGCTGGGCTTTGTGCACCTGTAAGAAAAGGGAAAGCAAAGAGGATTTCCTTATTGTGGTCATCTCTCTGCTCACTAATTCCCTGGAACAGAGTCAAGGGCACACAAATAAGGCAGCTTGGACCCGAACGAGCTCCCCCCTTATCACCCACCACTCCTGCCTTGTCACCTCCCTCACCACAAATCCTGGACCGAGGGCGCAGCATCAGCCCGAGAGCAGCGGAACAGCTCAGGCTCGGACAGGGGGTGTGAGCACCCGCCGGATCATAGCCGTGTCCTCTCCCAGCAGCACTCGTGTCTGTGCAGGGGCACTGTCACCACCCACCCCTCACCTGCCACGGGGGGCTGCACGGCCCCCTGCCCCCCTGCACTGTCTCCTGCCCTGTGCCCGCTGCATGCCGGTCCTGGTGGGCACCGTGAGCTGCACTCACCTCCGCTGTACCGCAACTCCAGTGCAGTATCTCTCAGGCTGCCTTTCTCACCCCCCCCACCACAAAACCCAATTTATTGGTTGTGTTTTCACTGCTTGCCATTAATATTTTCGTGTGTGTTGCCCATTCCTACCCTTACTCGCCATGTTTTTTTGGGTTTTTTTTTCCGTCTCTTCCTCAGCAATTCCAAATTGCTGCTGCTGGAAAATAAAGTGAGAGCAGTGAGTTTTGGCCTTTGATCCGGAGGCCAAGTGGATCCTAGTGGGTGATTTAAATTGCTTTGGGGTGTGTGCACAGGAGTGCTCACCCACTGCTGCCACGGGCACACCAGCTCCAGCAGAATAAACCACACAGGCACGCATGCAACCTGCTTTATCCCTGCAGAAACATTTTATTTTATTTGCTTGTATTAAAAATAACTTGTTTTCTGTTAAGAGATTTGGGATGCAAAATGTTATCAGTTTCTTCTGCCTCCCAAATTCCTACTCTGCAGCCCCAGTGAAGTCTTAAAAATATGAAGTCAAAATTCTCACCGCTTTCAGGTACTTAAAATAAGGCACATTTTCAGTGCCCGAGTGCTCTAACTTAGGATCGGTGTTTCATGGGGATGATGCTTTTTCTCTGTGTGTAGAAAACTGTCCTCTGAAAAGATGGACTTGCCCATTTCTAAATTAGCTTCTTACCTCCAGGGACCCGAAGGGAGAAAATCTGCCCGTTTTTTGGATAGAGCGATGCTGTTATTAGTGTTGCCTGAA
>NW_010392901.1:5293-7120 GCF_000710305.1 Buceros rhinoceros silvestris
TGCGCATGGGGAGGCTCTGGCGGCGTTTCCCGGCTGCTCGCTCCGTCCACCCCAGTGCGGGAGCATAACGGGAACAACGGGGGAAGGAGAAGTGCCATCGTTTCGGGGAAACAGGAGTGTGGCTGGTGCAAAGGCCCCTCCCTGCCCCTGTAGATCTCCTCGGGCTGCTGCAGGCGCTGGGGCTTTGGTGCGGGATGCAGGCGGCATCTCGCGTGTGAGCCAGCTCCCCTACAGCAGCCCCTGAGCCCTCTGGTCCCGGACTGACGGACCCTTTGCTGTTGCATCTGTATTTCCACCGGCTGAAATAAGGCCCTGAGGGGTGGGGTGGGGTGGGAGATGCTGCCTATGCCCTGCAGTAGGAGGGTGCCGATGGTTCTGTCCAGAGCAGAAATGCTCTGTGGTGGTACTGAGCCGGGGGTCTGTGTCACAGCTTGTCACTTGTGCCTCGCTGCAGTTCCTGGGTCCACGAATTCTCTGTGTCGTGTCTCCATGTGCCGTTATGTCCTCGTCTCCCCAAGCTGCAGGGACCTCTGGGTCCTTGAGAGACCTCAGCTCCGTCTGCTGCTCTGTAGCTGCTTATTTGCCTGTCATGCCGTTTGTGGCCCAGCCTGGGGGAGACCCTGGTCTGGATGGATGGTGCTGAGCCATTCCATCGCCTGCAGTGCTGCAGCCTGGGCTGTGCCGTGCCTGCCCGGAGCGTGCTGGGGACCGCTGGAAGGTCCCAGGTGGCAGCAGGGTCCGCAGGAGATGCGGTATGGCCAGAGTAGGTCTGAAGCGACTGTTGAGGATGCACGGGTGGCTGTTTGCCTTCCCCTCCTGACACCCCCATCTGTATTTCTCTTTCTAGATGATACCTCCAGACCAAGAGCTGCTGGTCTGGTATGGAAACTCCCACAACACCTTCCTGGGCATCCCAGGTGTACCGGGGCTGGAAGAGGAGCAGAAGAAGAACAAACACGGTAGGTGACATCGCAAGCAGCCCTGCCCATTCTCCGATCACCCTGTCCCCAGCTCTGAGGCCATGGGGTGGGCATGGGGTAAGGACAGCCCAGGGGGTATGTCAGATCACCCGACTGCTCTCTGGGGGACCGTGCGACAGATCCATACAGCTTGGGCAGGTCCTCAGTAATCTGAGGCGTTGCTTCCAGGTCAGTTTGCCTACAGCTATTGCTGGGGCAGTGGCCAGCTGCCATTGCCTGACGCAGCCAGGCAGGGAGGAGGAGCAGGGCAGGTGTGCGAGAGGGAGGCAGGCAGCCCCGATGCACTGCGAAATGCTGAGTGGCCACAGCTGCCAACATCCCCACTCTGTATTTAACAGAAATTTCCCCAGATCACCACTGCAGGAGGCTTGTTTCTCCCTGAGCTTTTGCTCTCTGCATGTCTCTGTTTCCCGAGGCACTCCTCCTCTGCCGGCAGCAGAGCTCTCGGACACTTTGGGGCGGATGCTATGTTCAGAGCCAGACCCCATCTGTGCTCCCCAGCCCCGCTCTGAGAGAGCTGGGTCAGAGCCCAGCAGCAGGGAGAGAAGTTGGGACCAGTGCAGGGACAGTGTGGTGCTGCTGAAAACCCCAGGCTGGACCCAGGGATGGGGATGGGGGCTCCTGGGCTCAACCCCTCCAGCTCTGCTGGCAGCCCATGGAGGGGGAAAGTGCTTTTTGTGCCTATCTATAAGGGAGAAGGGTTGGCTTGAGTGTTCCCCTTGCCCAAATCTGGCCCCTTCCCACAGCCCCAAGTGCAGCCACCCTGCTCTGCCCAGGAGGGGGTGTCTGCTCAGGGGCATCTTCTGTGGGCAAAGGAACCAGTGAGGGGGCATGGGGTGGTGATTTG
>NW_010392901.1:7246-7649 GCF_000710305.1 Buceros rhinoceros silvestris
GGGGGGTGGCATGGGGTGGTGATTTGGGGCCATCATCGCCTTGGGGGCTGAGGGAGGGGGTGAGCTGCCGCGCTGGAGGGCGGCGCCTGACCGTCCCCTGTTGTCCCCAGAGGACTTCCACACGGTGGAGACGGGGGCCAGCACGACGGGGCGCATGCGCTGCGTCATCTGCCACCGGGGCTTCAACTCCCGCAGCAACCTGCGCTCCCACATGCGCATCCACACCCTGGACAAGCCCTTCGTGTGCCGCTTTTGCAACCGCCGCTTCAGCCAGTCCTCCACCCTCCGCAACCACGTCCGCTTGCACACGGGCGAGCGTCCCTACAAGTGCCAGGTCTGCCAAAGTGCCTATTCCCAGCTGGCCGGGCTGCGGGCACACCAGAAAAGCGCCCGCCACCGACCC
>NW_010392901.1:7883-8168 GCF_000710305.1 Buceros rhinoceros silvestris
CTCCCCGCCGCCTGGGCCCACCTCATCCCCACCATGGTGCTGTGAAGCCCTGGGGCGTCAGCGGGTTTGTGGACAGCAAAGACTGGTGCTGAGACCTGGCAGTGAGCTGGGGGTGCTGGCAGGAGCTGGCAGGGCTGCGTGGCACGTTGAAGGGGAGGCGCTGGTTTGTGTTGGGAGAGCACTGTCCGTGCGGGGGTTGGCGGGTTGTTTGGCGAGCCAGGGGACCCCCTCCCAGCTCTGCAAGCTGCTGGGGCAGCCACACCGCGCGGGATCGGTGTAGGTGGG
>NW_010392901.1:8357-8573 GCF_000710305.1 Buceros rhinoceros silvestris
AGGGGAGAAGGGACAAAGCGGGATGTTCCGCACGGATTTGCCGGGGCAGCCTAAAACCTGGGCCCGGATGAGTCACGCCTGGGTTTTACAGGTGATTTGATGGAAGAAAACCCGCTCTTACCCCTCTTTGTCTGCTCCAGTGAGAGCCCAGCAGAGCACATGCCCTGCGGAAGGGCTGGCACAGCCTTGTGGCAGCCACCACCCCGTTCTCGCCTG
>NW_010392901.1:8707-9031 GCF_000710305.1 Buceros rhinoceros silvestris
TGGCCGCCCCCCCCCCGTTCTCGCCTGTCCACCCAGCGGCAGTTCCGGCCCTGGAGGTTCTTTCCGAGGGACTCAGTTCCCTCCCGGGGAGCCCCGATTGAGCAAACCGTTGTGTTTTGCCCCCTGCCTGCCCTCCTCCAGCCTTGGGGTTTGCCTGGCACCTCCCAGCGATGCCATGGGCGGAGGGGACAGGCCACGGGGACAGCCCAGCTGGAAACGCCCACCCACACGGGGGACCCTGCGTTCTGCTGGGCTGTGCTTGCCCCCCATCCCCCCCGCAGCCGAGAGGGACCACTTCGGCCGCTGCTGCCCTCTGGGGACCGG
>NW_010392901.1:9333-9555 GCF_000710305.1 Buceros rhinoceros silvestris
ACAAACTGTGTTTTACTTCCAGAAAAAAAAACAAAACAAAAAAGTCCCACCCCCGAACGACTGTCACTTTAACTGTGTAAATATTTATGTAAACATTATTTACAGAACTTTGATATTATATATTATTTGATTGTATATGTACACAGTGTAAATACATTTGTACCTCTCTCTTGTATGCTAAATAAAAACGACTCCGGACACCTATCGTTTGGAAGGGGACAC
>NW_010392902.1:0-3036 GCF_000710305.1 Buceros rhinoceros silvestris
TGTTGGCAGGTGCGGGCCAGTGCCATTGCCCAGGACGCGGACCAGAACTATGACTACGCCAGCAACAGCGTGGTGCTGCATCTGGACTCCGGCGACGAGGTGTATGTCAAGCTGGATGGAGGCAAAGCGCACGGAGGCAACAACAATAAGTACAGCACTTTCTCTGGCTTTCTTTTATACCCCGATTAACACACAACAAGCAACATGACACAGCTGGCCCCATCTCTGGTACATGTGGGGCTGGCTGGCATTTCTGTACCCTGATGTGCCACTCACTGTTCCTGCTGGTGTCCACTGTCTCCACAGGTCACTTTAGCTTCATTATCAGTTTGTATGTTTGGTTTGTTTTCATTTCATTTTGGTTTTACCCCGGTGGAAACGAAATAGAAGTGAAACAAAGCGATCCCCTTCCTCACTCTCTCCCATTTGCTCTGAACCCCTCCTCCCTTTGTCAGCCTCGGTGTTTTGTTTGTCACGCCAGGAACTCGGCAGCTTGAAACTCTCGAGTGGTTCCTGGGGGCTGTAAGAGAGCCCAGAGTTCGGACCGTGACACATACAGAATTTGAACCAGTCTCATTTTTTTGTCAATGAGTATTAATTATGATGGTGACTTTTCAGATCGACCGTTCACAAGGTGAAACTGGACCATAACTGTTTTTCCTCTGCTGCTTTGTTTGTATGGGGTCAAGTGTAAACTTTTCGTTTCTGTGCAATGCAATGCTCATGTGAATGATGGTGTCATAACGTCAAACCTGTTCCTGTCTGCAAAAGAATTCAGTCATTGACCACAATCTCCAAAATATCACATTAAATTATGTTTTTAGACAATGCCTTCTTGCTGTCTGTCTCTTCCAGTGCTGCAAAGGAGCCACAGGAGGGTGGGAGGTAAAGGAGGGGGTCACTTCTGTCCTTTAGGTTGGCAGCAACATTTAGAGTTAGGATGGGGCACCTTCCTTAGATCTTGATGGCGGTTCAAGGGGGCTGGGAAGAAGCAGATGGAGAGGGGAAAAAAGCTTCACTTTCATGCAGTTTTGTAAGAAGGTGGCACACACAGTCATCAGGAGGTGAAAGTGGGAATGTGGAGCAGATCTTCTAAACGGATTTACTGGATCTGAGCCTGATCCAGAGGTTAGTGAAGTTCAGAAAAAGCGGTTTAATCAGCAATTATGGAAAGCCGTGTTTCTGTAACACACTTGACAAATATAAGAAAGCAGCAGGGGAGAGAGCCTGTCTAAACACCCACACTTGCAGTGCGTATATGGGTTGGAAGCCACATCTGCCCTGGGTCCGCACAGCCCAGGATGCCCTGAGACAGGCTGGGAGAGAAAGCTCACCAGAGACTGACAGATTCAGACCACTTAGAAAGTTTTTCCCCTGCTGGTCCTCAGTAAATCCCAGCCACTCTGTGTCCCTTTAAAAGCATGTGGGTGTGTAACTAGTGCAAGCAGTTCTGAGCCTTTGATGGAGGAGGTACATATTTCATCATCACCCCAGGAGGTAACTTCCTCAGTTTGGGTAAATTGGGGTTACCCTGCTGAAGCTAAAAGAGCTAAGTTGATTGACAAAAGCACTTACTATTATTTTATTGTCTTGTGATTTCATCTTTCCCCCCGAAGGTCCTACCTCCCTATCAGCTCACTGCCCTTTGCAGCATTAGTGCAGTTGCACATGTAAGAGGGACAGGAGCTGGACTGCAATGGCTCTGCTAAGGCTGGAGCTTTTCCCCTGCCCTGATGCTGCAGGAGGAAAGGGAACCACAGCCAGGATGGACTTGTTCCAGCGCCGCTTTGGGGCAGTCCAGTGAGAACCAAGTTCTTACAGTCTCTTCTGTCTCCTACCTAGTCCTTGGTGGGTATTGCCTTCGCGTTGACTGGAAGAGCAGGGTCAGAGAGAGAAGGCAATTCCTTCCTTCATCCCATCCTCAAACATGCCCCGTCTGAGAGAAGCAGAGTTCATAACCAGGTACATGTGTTAGACACTTACCAATCTCTAATGTCTTGTCAGTTTGTACTATTTAGAATATGATTAAAACCAGTGTCTGAGACCCAAATGAAGTATAATTGTTATGGATCCTCAATTCCCCCCAGATCTGTAATCCTTTTTGACTATTCCTCCCCTCCCTTCCGATGAAATGGAGCTTAGACACAAAGCCCTCGGTTTAAATTTCAAAAAATTAAAATTGACATGCAGCAGCATTAGCAGGAGCCAGGAGGAATTCTAAGGAGGTGCCTGGGCTCTGCTTTATCCTTTGCATTAAGAAGCAATTTGTACTTCTAACAAAGAGCCAACTGTTCCCCCTTGGCAAAAGGGCAATGAAGATGCCTTGCAAGGGAATTGCTGTTCACAATACTTAAACAAATTTGAATCTTAGATTTTTAAATCTGTATTCCCTGGTGGAGCCTACTCCTCGCAATTCAAATGCAGGTCTGGCAGTGTGTGCCTGCCAAGGTGTCAGGAGCTAAGCGGATGATGGATTGATGAGGCAATGGGAAGACACGGGCTCACAGTGGCGGTTTGCCCCGACAGTGATCTATGTATCTGCACATTATCAATGTCATGAGGAGGCTTGAACCACCCTCGCTAGATGTCTCATTTTCCACTTATCTCTTATGTACTAATTATCAGGCTGGATAATTCCCCAGGATAGAAACAACAAAAAAATCTCGTTGCCACTCCACTGACAGTTTACACAATCGATAGAATGGACGTCTCCCTCGGCTGCTCACAGGCTTTTTTGTTTCCTCTCATCACAGGGACCTCTGAGATTGCCTCTCTGGGAGGGTGGGGGGGGTGGGGGGGTGGTTGGTGGCTCCCGCCCAGCTTGGACGGGCTCCTCCATCCCAGCCATTGTGGTACTAGCTCAGTACTCAGTCGTTTTTTCTGGTTCTGAAGTAACACAGGGAAAAACGGTTGGGAGATGAAAAACTTCAGTGCTTGGTGGTGCAGCTGTCCAGAAAAGCAGAGGCAGCATTGTGGATGGGGATGGCAGTCCCTGTGCTACGGGGGGCTGGGGGGGGGGGGGAATTATGTGTACTC
>NW_010392902.1:3196-7448 GCF_000710305.1 Buceros rhinoceros silvestris
AGATGATACTGGCATCTCAAACAGACAGACAGTGTCTGCTCTGGAGGTATGACCCCTCAGAAGTGTTATTTTACTTAATGAGTAAAACAAATGCTTTCAAAAATTGTGAGGTGATCAGATGTGATGCAGATAGGGAAACCTCCCACCAAGGAGTGCAAGGGCAGCATTTTAGACAAAGGATACTTCTGTTTTGCACCCAGCTGCATGCTCAGGTTAAAATAATAATTGAAAAGTTAAGATTTGAAAAACCAGACAGGTGTTCACGCTCTCGAAGCAACTTAGGTATTGCAGCAACTAATCCCTGATCTTTGTGCAACTGGTGTGAATCTTTGACCCTGGTACTGTGCCTGGGCAGCACTGGCTGTGGAAGTGATCCCTGGAAAAGAGGGGAGCAGGAAGACATTCAAGCACACAAAACACTGTGGAAGGGGAAATGGGGGTGCTGCTGAGAGCCCCAAGAGGGGTACCAGCCACCCCTTGTCTGCGGCTGTTCCCTGGAGGAAGGCATTCAGTTTTCTCTGCTCTTCTGCAAGCCAGCGAGCTCATAACTGGGCACTTGTTTTCTTCTGGTTTGACCTTCATTGCCTTGGGGAGCTCTTGGCAAGTTTCTAGAGAGGTGGGTGAGGAAAGAGCAGGTTAGCTGCTGGGGCTAAGTTGCCACCAGACAGTGTACAGAAAGGGTTTTCCGCGGATACTCGTGCTGCAAGAGCAGCTGCGTGTGTGATGTCCCATGCAAAGCCTGGTGCCTTTGTACCTTCCAGGATCTGAGATGACAGATTTTCTCCTCGATGCTCATCCCTTTGTGGAGTGATCCTGGGTTGATGGGGTCACACTGGCCTGCAGCGGGGCAGCAGAGCCCCATGTCTGGGTTCTCCTCCTTCCCTTCTGCTGTTACAAAAGCAAAGTGATGGTTTTTGTGCCTCATAGTTTTACACGTGTGCATTGACCTGCACTCTGGTCTTGGTCTTACTGCTTTCAAATCTCGCTCTTGGCATTTTGCTTGGTGATTTAATGCTTGCTTATCTCCTTCCTTGGCTCCTTCACTGGCTTATAGTGTCTGGATGGGTTTAATCTAACTCACAAGCTGGGGAGGATGGGTTTGGTGGGTGCTCATGTGATCTTTTTCTAATTAAGCCACAGATTAATTGTATTTAAAGGGTCTGTGGAAGATAGAGACAAAATGGTATGCAAATCTGTTTGAAATCTAGTACGTCTGTGTTAAATACCTCTTTTTTTTTTTTTTTGTTAACATGCCTTTTTTTTCCCCCTTATTGTGATTGGACTGAACTCTGGAATAGTTCCTGCTAAGAACCTGTGTCCTTAGTGTTGTCTCTGGGATAGAGGATCCTGTCAGAATAAAATAAAGACTAACTGTATCTTCACTGACTTTGAGACTGCAAGGAGTTTGGTCCTTTTTTACTCTGAATGTCTGCATCATGCAGAGACTAGGAAGATTAATTACAGACAAGAGAAGTAAACTGTTACTGTGTGAACCGTGGCACTTATGGGTGAGAGCCTGCTCTCAGCTGGTTTCACATGTAATGGCAGAAAGAGGTTCAGCTTGATTATAAGCTATGGCTAACATGGAAATGAGGGCCTGTTTCTCTAGACCAAGCCCATGCAAGTTCAGAAATTAATCCCTTGGTCACATAGCAGGTGCCACAGGAGAAGTGGGGTAGATGCTTGACTATTTCTTGAGCCCACCTCTTGCCTTTGAGCAAGCTTCATTTTTGAAGGCTGCATGGGGAGTTAAAACAGGGATCTGAGCTCCTTCCTCTTGATTTAAGACGAGATTGCTACTGGTCTTAACGATGAGTTAGGAACCTAAAGCCAGCAGAGGGCAATGCTGGTTCCCCGGACTGGTCTGGGGGACAGAGGCATTACCTCCTGGGTACACGAGAAGCTGAGGCTGTGGTATGATTTGATGTTCTCAGCTTGAACATACATCAGAATTCCCCTTCTTCCCCCCTGTGTTTCAGGCTGGAGCCTTGACGGTTGTTTCAGGTCACAGCCTGAAGGGTGCTGAGGCACTGCTGTGTCCTGGCCTCCCACCACAGAGAGCTCTGCAGGATCTTGCTCTCAGGGTTTTGCAGAGCATAATTGTGAAGGAGCTGTGAGTTATGGCCCTGTTTCCTTGTAGAGAGAGCCATAAATGCTCATCTTCTTTGTGTTCTTCCAGTTATAAAATAGTCTGAATTAACCATTACCTCATGTGGCACACCTCTATATTCTAATAAATGGGAGTAGATTTTCTTCACAGGGGGCTGATGGCATTTCTCTCTCTCTGTTGCATTTGCTCCTGGTTTGTTTTTTGCCGTGAGCTAGGATAGAAAGAGAAAAGGTTAGTTTGATTCTGTAATCTGCTGCCCTATTAATACAGGATTATGTCCTCCACTGTGCTGTGAGCATGGTGTCATGGAGAGCATGGCTTGCCTGCAGCCTTCGGCTGCGCTCCTCCCAGCGAGGGGACATTCACATGATCCTGGCTCTTCTTTTTGCTTGCAGCTGACAGATCATGTCTAGAAAAACAAACACAAATAAAAAAAAAATAGCCAACCTCAGCCCTGAATGCAGCTGAAATGTTTTCTTGGTGCCATTTCTCTTTGTCAACAAATTGCTTGTTGCTTAAGTGTTGTGATGTGTTCCCCATCCTAAAGAGGACAGATCTGCTGCTGAGAATGGAGGGGAAACATGCCCAGGAGAGTAACTGGGTTGAAGATGTGAGCACAGGCTTTATGAACAACGATTCTTTGTCCCATCTTAGTTTTCAGTTGCAATTTCATGATAATGCAGAAAATGTTTTAACTCCTTGGGGAGGAAGCTGCTTTTCAGGTAGTATCTTGCTCTTCCCTCATTATTTTAACGCTGTTCGTGAAACTTGGTGTCAGCCGTGCTGTGCTGCAGCATGTGAATGCATAAGGTGATGGAGATCAGATCCAGGTGGGTTTCTCTCTGTTTTGTTTTGGTATACAGTTGAATTCTTGACTTGAACTCTTGAATTCTTGCGTCTCTTTCTCCTGGCACCTCACTTTTCATGGACCTGTCCTTCCTGGGAGCTGCAAGCCCAAGGGTCAAAGTCTGCTTCCAGGTACATTGATCCAATTCTTCTCAAACTTGCTTTTTCTCAGCATCTGTGGTGTCGGAGTCAATCCTTAAGTATATTAGAGGTAGCTACCCTTGGATTGCCAGGGTGAAACTAGTTCCTGTTATGCAGAGCTTGGAAATGTTTTGCAGTGAATCTCAGTCTTTGTACCCTAGAGATGGAAATGGTCCAGCTCCTTTTGTGTCCTGCCCAGTAAGTGCCACTATATAAACACCCTTCAGGGAAAACACCATTAGCATCTGCAGGCAGGGTGGAGTAGCTCATCTTGCAGCATCTAGCAGCATGCTTAAAAAAGAGAGGTGTCGAATATCTCTGAAGCTCAACTCCTCCAAGACCCTGCTAAGTGCATCGCTGCAGCTGAAAGAGCTTGAATCATAAACTTCAGCAGCCCCTCTCAAAAGGCCAAGCATCTTCAAGGAGTAACACTGTGCTGCTGTTTATCAATTTGTGTGAGAATGAAGCTTGAACGTTATTAGAGCGGAAACACTAATTAAGCCAATAAATTCCTTTGTCTTTTTGGGTGTGTGGGCAATTAATATGCAAAATCCCATTGATTCCAGCAACTCCATAATTCACAATGCATAGTGTTATTAGATATTGATGGCGTACACTGTGAAGTCTCCAAAAGACACTGCTGTGCATAGTAAGGACACTGCTGTGATCCCAGCTTAACAGTTACAGGCTGGGTGAATCGTGGTGCTGCATCAGGTGCTATCAAAGCCTTGGCTGTCATTGGGGGGGTAGGAAGACCACACAGAAATGTGTCTCTGTTGAGCATACAGTCTGTCTCAACAGCTATTTGCACTTTATATTGCTTTCAGAATTCTGGTGGAAAAGAGGAAAGGTCTTCTAGCTCATCCTAAAAAAGGCTCAAACTGATGCGAAGAGAAAGGAAAATACATATGTACATATGTATATATATGTAAAGGAAATACATATTTTGATCAAGGAAAGGCAGGTCTTTAAAACAGTCTTAGCTTTAATTAATTTCTTATGGGGGGATCTAAATAATCTTTCCTCAAAGTTTGTTCAAAGCTGTGAGAAGGGAGGTGGGACAGGAAGGCTGTTCAGAGACATAATGTTTTCTCCCTTCCAGGGGAATGTAGTTTTGGCAACCTAAGACAGGAAAAGAGTCCATGACTGCTGAAC
>NW_010392902.1:7630-25188 GCF_000710305.1 Buceros rhinoceros silvestris
CCCTAAGGCAGCGAAATCAGGGGGATATTGTAAGGAGTAACTGACTTTTAGTCTCAAAATACTGAATTGCGAAGGCCATCTACATGAGGTTTCTTGCCTGTTTTTACTCACATTTGGACTTGTTAGTCTCCCCAGGTCTGTAACAGCTCTGTGCTTTAGGTGGAAGGGCTCAAGAAAAGCCATGCAGCTGGTGGACTAGATGTTCTCTATGGGGTTGGTCTGATCCCCATCAAAGCTAAAGGGCAGGTGTTTAGTGGCATTAGTGGGTCAGGAACAAGGTTAGATTTAATCTTTGGCTGATATTTCACGGCGGTGGTCTTTTTTGTTACTGCTCTCAGTTCCCATGAAGTTATTTGATTTGGTCTTGGCCTAATCAATAAGCCTTTGTATTGATGTGTACGGTCATTGAAGGCTGTGGAGCAGAGCATGGCATGGATGTGCTTTTACTCCAGAACAGCAGATACCAAATCCACACCTGATGAATTGATTTCTGGATGGTGTTTCCTGAGAACTGCAGTTCCTATTTCTTCTTATGTTTCCACTACCATGCTTCCAAAGGAAAAAAAAAAAAAAGCCAGGGAGGTAAAACTGAAGCTCTTGCAGACTAGTCTGATCCCCGTGTAGGCAGAGGCTGTATGAACTATATATAAGATGTCATCTCTGAAATCAGAGCTAGCATCTTTGATTCCAGGCACAATGACAAAGCAGAATTCTTGATAGCTTGTCCAAGCTAATTTTCTTTGAGTTAGTGCACTAACTACCTCCCTACAACTAAACCCAAGCTGTGCTTTTACTTTTTCTTTTCTGTTAGGGGACTAATAGGACTGCCAAGTTTTACTTTCTTAGATGGGTCTTAAATGGGAAGCGGTTTTTTTCATGGAAGCAAGATGCCTGGAGAATGAATTTATGCCGGCTTGTAGCCACTGGAAACCTCTGTATTCCAGCAGACTTTAAATTGAAAAATAGCACTTGCTTCTCATACTAGATTTCTCAAACAACTTTATCCAGGCAATATAAAAGCAAACTTGTCAGGGAGGAAGGGATTCATTGCAATAGCTAAATTTTGAGGTATCTGTAAGTGTTTATCACTTGGTTCACTCCTGGAAATCTCTGAGTAAAATATGAGAGCCTGGGTTTCTTAAGAAGGTCAAACGAGGTGAATATAACAGTCCCCTCTGGCTTGAAAAATCCATGAACTGTGCTGTGAAATGGAAGTACGGACAATGGCAGAGCTGAGTTTTGAAAAAATTGCCTTAGCTGTCACAGACTGATGGTAGGAGGGAGTCGAGTGGGTGGAATAAGGCTCATAATTTACAGAGGTTTTATGGGTAAGACTTAACAATCACCCCTAAGTGCAAAAGTGAGGTCAGTCACTGCCCTTGGATATTTTAAACTCCACGTACCTCCGAGATTTCCCATGCATTTCCCTGTGGGCTTCTCTGTTGGTGGCATCAGTCAGCATCAGGTGATGCAGAGAAAACCACAGATTTAACAGAAATGAAGCTGTTTTCTTCCTTTCCTTCTTTTATCGCTGATAAATAAGAAAATTATCTGCAACTGTAGCAAATTACATTCAAAACATCTGTGGGAGTATTACAAATATCGGTCATGTGACTTAGATGAGTCTCCTATATAGTGGTTTCAAAGCCCATTGGGTAACATACCATGAGACCGGTTATGGATGATGCCAGGGGAATCGGTGTTGTGTGGAATAGTGCCAGAGTGTGTCCTGTGCTTTGCCATCGTTAGTCCTGAGACTGATGAAATCTGCAGTTGACATGAAGGCAGAGAAGAGGATTAAATTCAAAATGACCTTGACAAAATAAAGGAAAGGGATGTAAAAAAACCAGGAGAGAATTCAAGAGGTGCAAGTTAGCTCTACCTGGAGGCAGTCCATGGCATGGTCATGTGCCAGGAAGCCAGAGAAGCAGAAGGGATGGCTGGAAGCAGTCACCAGGGAGCCGCTCCTCAGAGAGGATATGGAGCACCACTGACTAAACATGAGATGACTGTGTATGCTGTGGAAATGCGTGCTGAGATGTGCTGGAGCTGGAGCTGAAGCAGAGCCTCCAAGGGACAGGAAGTAATCCCACTCTATTGGGTTCTGAGAAGTTCTCACTGGAGCAGTTTACTTGTGGGGACCATGCAACCAGAAAGCTGTGAGATGTTCAGAAGACAACCGGGTTTCCAGACTGGTGACCTGGAAAATGCAGCCTGAGGGGAGGGATGGATTGGGCTGCTCAGCCTGAAGAAGGAGGTGTAGGGAGCCCAAGGAGATGGCTTTTAATAGCAAGAGAGGAAGGGAAATGTGTTCTCTGTGCTCATTTTGGATCGGAAGGAAGAGGGTCTTGAGATGCAGTAGTAAAGCCAGGCAGAAAGAAGCTTTTGGGTGGCGAGGCACGGGAGCAAGTTGCATGGGAAGGCTGTGAGTCCCCAGCAGAGAAGGTCTCTAAGACCCATCAGATTTGGCTGTAGCATAGCAGTGTTGGGATGGGGAGCCAAGCCAGATGACTCCACAAGATCGTATGCACTATTGATTTTCTATCACCTTTCCTTTCTCTGTGTATCTGCAGCTTGTCTTCCCAGCTTGTTCCCCACCCCCAGGACAGGAGTCCTTTGCTGGTAATGCATTGGGAATGGGGCTGGCCTTGAGAGTTACTCCTCAAGGAATGGCAGCGTTGCTGGGCTGGGCTGCCTGCGCAGGCACCGCAGCTGATAGGGCTGGGGCGAGGGGTCAGCTGGAGACAGAGGGTGGAAGGCAGGAAGAAGCCCCGCTGGTGGTCTGCTCTGCTTGGGTGCGCGCTTCAGTGTCATGGCAGGAAAACCAGGTGGATAGTAGCTTTCCTAATAGACTCTGGGGTGTGGGGGGTTTTGGGGTGAGGAGGAGACATAGAGGTGTGTGGGATGATGGGGTGTGGACAGGATGGTGCTGGTGGCAGGGCTCTTGCAGGGAGTGAGATCCTAGAGCTAAGCCCTGCCTCATCTCTGTTTTCATAGCTCCAGACTGCTGCAGCTCATTCTGCCCAGGATCCCCCCCCAGCCCTACTGAGGGACCATGCAAAGGTGTTATCATCGCGCTGGATGCTCTTTTGGCATTACCTCTGCCAATCTATCTGAGCACGTTATTTTTGCATCTATGGTAGGAAGATGGAAACCTTGACTTGATATTCAGTTTCCAAAGGCATCTATCCTTCAGATCCCTTTGATGTTCAGGGATACAAGAAACTTATATACCTCTGAGCTCCAGGGGCCCTGTGCGTTTGTGCCTGGTGCATGAGAGCACGGCACCGTGGGGCTGACCCCGAGGGGGACTGACCTGTTTCGCCATAGTGCCTCTCCCAAAGTGAGGATGCCTCAGAACTTTGTACTCTATTTTCTGTCTGCAGGTTATCTGTTGAAAAACAGTCAAGATAACCCCAAGCCTTTTCCCCGTATAATTCACCACCGGTGGCTGTGTGTGAGTGATGAAGAGGTTTATTTCAAAGCTCTGTCTTCCTGGATCCCTGTCACTTAATTTCCCTGTTCCTATAGCCCCTTTGACTAGCACCTTTGGTTTTGGGCTGGCTTTCCGAGGTCTTCTCTTCCAGTCCTAGTGCTCTTCCTGGTGTGGCAATTCTACATGTGGAAAATATAGTGTTCATTGAAAGGAAAGCTTTGAAATGTAGAAAGAAAGGGGGGAACACAGCATTGACCCCGAGGGGGACTGACCTGTTTCGCCATAGTGCCTCTCCCAAAGTGAGGATGCCTCAGAACTTTGTACTCTAAAAACAGTCAAGATAACCCCAAGCCTTTTCCCCGTATAATTCACCACCAGTGGCTGTGTGTGAGTGATGAAGAGGTTTATTTCAAAGCTCTGTCTTCCTGGATCCCTGTCACTTAATTTCCCTGTTCCTATAGCCCCTTTGACTAGCACCTTTGGTTTTGGGCTGGCTTTCCGAGGTCTTCTCTTCCAGTCCTAGTGCTCTTCCTGGTGTGGCAATTCTACATGTGGAAAATATAGTGTTCATTGAAAGGAAAGCTTTGAAATGTAGAAAGAAAGGGGGGAACACAGCATCGTTTGGGTACCCCCCTTGTGGATTTTTTGTTTTTCCCTCCTGTCAGCTGAGATCACAAAAGGGAAAAATGATCATTTACTTCAAACGAAAAAAATCCCATCGTAAAAATGTTCACGCTTTTC
Source organism: Buceros rhinoceros silvestris (assembly GCF_000710305.1). Taxonomy (NCBI): domain Eukaryota; kingdom Metazoa; phylum Chordata; class Aves; order Bucerotiformes; family Bucerotidae; genus Buceros; species Buceros rhinoceros. The sequence goes on from NW_010392902.1 coordinate 11,808, forward strand.
AAGTCTCAGCTTGAGTTTGCTTTTAGTTCATTCACAACAGTCTGACTATCCTTGTTTCCATCCCGGGCTGGAGTTTCTATATTTAAGCCTCTGCAGGACACTGTTTACAGTGGCCGTGCTGAGTCACACTTCATTAGGAGTCACAAACAGTGACTCCTGTGATGCATCAGCCACGGCCAGGACCTGCGCTCCTTGCAGCCCAATTGGGCAAAGCCCAGAGCCTCACAGGGCTGAGCCCGTTGGAGGAGGATGTAGTGCTATCAGCCACCGCTGGCTTGACATTCCTCTGAGCCGGTGACTCCGGCTTCGCACAATGGGGCCGCAGTGGGATATGTGACAGTGACAGAAATGAGATCATTGGGAAGTGAAATCAGATTCAATTGCATTAGAAATTCATGTCAGATAAAGCTGGCAGAGGTACTGCAGAACTAGCAGACCATTGCTGGGCTCACTATACAGCTGGTTAATATATTTATTACATATCTCCCAGACTGACTCTGGGCTTGAATTAAAAAAAAAAAAAAAGTTTATTTTTCCTCTTCTTGGTTCCTCATCTGGTGGTTTTGTAATATGTGTCTGTTTCCTGGTGTTTGATTTGATTTGCGAACTTATTAGTTGTGTCGGTAAAGTGATCAACAGAAAGATGGAGTTAGGTGCAGCCCGGGGAAACAGCATATCAGTTTTTCCTGCTCCTCCTGCACACCTTTGGTCTGGTGTCACTTGTGGTGACCAACAGCAAGCAGTCCTGACCCACTGGCAGCTAGACCTCATGGCCTGATAGCAACACTGATTAAAATTCAGCGTTAGCTGCGTGGCTTGGATGGTACTTCAAGGCTGATTGACTCTCAATGTGCTAGCAGAGTACGGGTGCAAAGGCAGTCCAGAGTGGTGCCTGCTCTTTCTTCCCGCTGGTGGGTTCCTCCTCCAGCCCTCCCTGGAAGCCTCTTGCTGGGGTGTTGCCCCCTGCCCTGCGCCTGGCTGGCAGGGACAGCATTTGTTTTGGTGGTAACGGCATGCTTTGCAGTAGAGCTGTTCATAACTCATGGAGCAATAATTTGGACTTGCCACCTCCATAACTGAAATAAAACACAATCCATATTTGTCTCTAGGAAGAGAAATCAGCCTTTCTTCAGCTAGGTCACTTATCTCACCTCCTCCACCATATACTGTCTTTGTTCGCTATGCTCCAGTGTCCACAAAAATGTGGCTGGAGTGGGGGTGCCATCACCCCAACCACAAGCTTTCTGCCACGTTCCCATGCTCCTTGTTCTCTGTCTCCATCCCGTGCTGGTTGTACTCTGCTCACACCAGGCAGGGATGAGTTTGTGTTCGTGGCCTGTGTGGCATGTGGTGGGGCTGTGGTCCAGGGTTAATATGCAGAATTTGTAGAATTTATGGAGTTGGTCATGGTTGCATGGCTGTCATGTCTTCGACAGCACAGTTTGAGTCTCTGACTCTCACAGCAAAGTGAATTATACCTCTACGAACCCTGGAAAGTGAATGTGCCTTTGGGATACCTTCCCAAACCTGCTCCTAGCCTGCTGGAACCTGGCTCAGATTTCTGAGCCTGAGGGGGTGACTCTGTTTTCAGTTTCCTCCATGAGTTCATCTGCTTGCCAAACCATGTGCAGTGTTGGTGTCCACACCACCGCCCTGCAGTGATGAGTTTCCCAGATTTGGTATCTGCTGTGCACAACAATTGGTCTTTATCTCCATTTGAGCTGCCACTCTGTCACTTTGTCAGCTGCTCGCCCTCCTCAGTAATGGTGGGACACAACTGCCTACCTCTGGGCTTTCCCAGCTTTCTCGTGCTCTCCCCCTTCAGCTCCCATGGAGAAAAGGGGGTCTGTAAGCACGGACCTGTAAGTCATTTACTCTGTATTCAGGGATCCTTCTGCTGCACCCCATGCTTTGGTGTAAGCAGCTGAGCATCTTTCTTTCCAAGTACTACAGTGCCTATAAAAAGAGCATGCTGGAACAGAGAAGTGAAAGCATCTTCAGCCCCAAATAACCATATTGCAAATTTGCATACTTGGTGCAGTCTCAGCTGTCCAGAAGCTTCCACAAGGGTGTGATCTCCATGGGGTGGTTTTAGAAACATAGCGTCACAGAATGGTTTGGGTTGGAAAGACCTTAAAGATCACCTAGTTCCCACCCACCCCTGCCATGGGCAGTGGCACCTTCCACTAGACCAGGTCACTCAAAGCCCAATCAAACCCGGCCTTGAACACTTCCGGAGATGGGGCATCCACAGCCTCTCTGGGCAGCCTGCTCCAATGCCTCACCACCCTCACAGGAAAGAGCTTATTCCTAATATCCAATCTAAATCTACCTTCTTTCAGTTTAAAACCATCACCTCTTGTGCTATCACTACATTCCCTGATAAAGGATTTTACGTTAGCCTGTGGGGGGAAGAAAGAGTCCCGGCAGCCAGAGGGTAAAGAGCTGAGGCTGTGCTTCAAACAGAGTGGGCAAAACCCTGGCAGAACACCCACCTACTTTGAAAGGTATCCACATGGTCAGTGGATTAAAATGACTTCAATTCAACCCAACATTAGGCTGTTCCTCATTGCATGAAGCAGGGAGGGAGAGAAAAGACAAGGATTTGATGCTGTCTTTGTAGTCTTGTCATTCTCAAATTTTGGTGCAGGGTAGAGAGGAGAAACATCTGCTAATAGCAGTCCTCAGGATAAAGCTTTTTAAAAATATTTCCAGTAGGGTTTGGGGACAACTAAACTAAGCCAGAAGAAAAGCCCAACCTTATATTCAGCGCTTATGCTTCATGATGGATATCTCTCAGGTGTAATTTCATCCTTGATCTCACCTCAGAATTAGAGGGATAACAAATACATCAAGATTGAAGTGAACCAACGTGATCTGGAATGATTAGAGCAGCGGGGTGTGTGACCTGCAAAAGATCAGAGTCTAAAGCAAATAATACTCTGTGAGTAAGAACCGCTGAAGAGCATCGATGGGGGTGGGGAAGAAGGATGCATCAAGCATTACCTGCTAATGCAGACAACCCCTGAGCTTGCTCATGCCGTGGTTTGTGCACGCACTGACTGGGCTTGATGGTTTCACCACCAGCTGCTGTTTCAGAGGAATTCTGCATGCTGCCTCTGCAAAAGCTTCGCAGAAAAAACTTGGAGAGGTATGATGAATGTTCAGTGTGAGAGCCAAGAGTGTTATATTATCTTCTACCTCTTGTACTACCTACACCTGAATGTTAATTTTTGCTTTCTTTCAAGGGAGGCTGCTAAATGCAAATTACCTCTCCACCACCAAAGAAGCTGGTAAGGTGATGATAAAAATTATATAGAATAAACGATGCTAAGCAATGCATTTTGCTAGAGGGAGCAGGGGGAGACAGAGGGCACTGTAAATACCCTTTACGTATATCTCTATGTAATGTCAGTGGTGTAGAGCGGGAGAGGGCACAGAGCCTCAGGGTTTGTTCAGGCACTTATATAGAATAAGATGCACTAACAGCAGCAGTGTGTGCTAGAGCTAAGCCATAATTAAACATCTCCAAGTAGTTTAAACGAGATGTGCACATTTAGAAGATTGTTTTTAGTGGTTCATGTCACCATCTGACTAGCAGAGAAAACAAGCAGATGTGGCACCTTCTCTGGTGGAGAAGGGAGAGGGACTGCCGCTGTCCCCAGAAGCCAGCAAAGCCTTTGGTGTTGCTGGGTTTATTTATGGTTTAACACTGAATTCCTGTCTAACGCTTCCACTTTCCAGCACTGTTGTTTGCATGGTGATGGTGGGGAGTGCGTTGGCTGGGGGTCCAGATACACGTCGTGTTTGTGCAAGGATGTCAGCATTTTTCAAGCTCATGCTTTCTGCTCTTATTCCCCGTTCTGGTGGGTGTAACTCACGCCCTTGCTCTCCCTTCATCAGGAGCAGAGTGACAGAGGACAGCGGGGGCTGTGGTCCTGAGCATCTTCACTCAGCAGCCATGTTTCTCGCATGATGAGGGTCAGTGTTTGGTGGAGAGCAGGCAGACAAAGCCCAGAACATGAAGCTGCTGTTGCTGAGCCCATCGTGGCACAGATGCTGGAGCTGATGGCTGAGGTGTAACTGCCTGATGGCCCTGAGATTGTGAGTGACTGAACTGGGGTGGTCTAGGATGCAACTGTCCCTTCTGCTGCGAGATCTCCCCTCACAGCCTGGGTTATTGAATTGAGAAGTCAAATGTGTTAGCTTGAACCTCCAGGAAGGTGGTTTCCTCAAGGCCTGAGCCACTGAAGTCCATTGGAGCCAGACTGCTTGAATTTTTACATCAGCACCAGGATTTGCACATGGTTAACACCCATCAGGTGTGAAGAGGAAAACTCCCACTGAAGGGTCATCTGTCCTTGAGCCCAGTCTGGCAAGCTGTTAAATTGCTCCAGCTCAATCATTTCCAAGGACAGTATCTGATGGGAATGTGCACAAGGTTCTGGAATTCAATCTCAAGCCAAAAACAAGGAGAGAAAAGTTAAACTCCAACACCGTAAGCTCCTGGTGAGACTCAAAATGGCTAAAAATCTTGTGGAAGTGGTGGCAGTCTCCTCCAAACATACTGAGACCTCCACATTGTCTCCAGGAAGTAAAAGGGGACTCATCTTGTGTGGTGACCATGCCCTGTGCACTACTGGGGTGCTGTGTTGGTCTGACCTACAGGGACCTTGCCGAATTCAGCACTTCATCACTACTTTGGGACAATAGGCTTTGTCAGGGTTTTATGCTGATTATTTTTAAATCTTGAAGGAATGAGCAATTCCTCCATAGGATCAAGTATCCCCATCCTATCTTCTGCAGAGCCCCTTCCATAGAAACCTTCAGTAGGTCCCCCGATGTCGCCTGACCTCTTGTTTTGCAGGTTTCTGTGACAGGGGCTCTGCAGAAGGTAGGATGGGGAAAAACACAGAGTCCAGCCAGCAGTCAGCCGCTTGATGTGGCAGCATTACCCTTGGTACTGGGGGAGCAGTGTCCTTGCCCGCGGAGACAGGAAGGAAAAAAACTGCTGCTCCCAATGGCTGTGCTGGAGATGCCGGCTGGAGTTAGGACTGGCTTGATGGCTCCTGACGGTAGCAGGAGGGAAGCCTGGAGGTGATTTAACTGTGCCTTTGCCATTGCTGTGGTAGTTTCCCTGTGTTGCTGGTCATGCTGTGAATTAAGGGACACTGTGTTAAGATGCCAGGTGGGGCACTCTGGTGAGTGGGAGCTCATTGCATCCCAGCTCTGTGACTGCAGGTGATGCGTCAGGCCTCCCTGCCTTGGAGCTTTGCTTCAATATTTACATAAACATTGACACATGTTTAAAAAGCTTCAGCTGGAACGAGCAAGACCAAACACTGCTGTGGGAATGTCACCATGTCCTTTTTTAGAGACAGCGTGTGGGGCTGGCTGTTGCATGCAGGGCTCTTCTGGGAGGACAGCAGTTTGAAGCAAAGCCGAGACTGTAGCAACAGAGCTTTTGCACGGGACAGAGGTGGGAGACCTGGAAGAAAAAGGAGTGCCTGGATCTGTGGTACTAGCTTGAAACACGAAGCCATGGCTGAGCTTGGCAGGCTTTGTTAGAGATGTCCCAAGGAAAGCACAGACCAGTTTGGAATGTAAACCGAACTGGTTTCAGGTCTATCAAGAAGCCTTTAGAGATGCAGCAGTGCACCCTGACCAGGAGCAGCCCTTTCCTGCAAAAGGAGATTCTCCCTGCCAAAGAGGACCCTCTGAGCCACCTTGCATTAACTCCTTGTGCAAAAGCTTGGACCCAGCATAAGAGCTGACATGATTATTCTGCACTGGAAAAGCCTGATTTCCCTAGGCTTTACAGACAGCTGAGTAGAGTGGTGCTGCCTAAACACTTTCAAAACCCATTATGGATATTTTAATTGTGCTCTGGACATGTTTTCCAGCTTTCTCTGAAAAATAGTTTGGGGTGCATATAGACAGACGTTGGTGAGCTTAGTGTCTCTCCAGAAAGGGAAAGGGGCTAGAGCATCACTCTGCTATTCATATCCAAAGGCAGGATGTACAAACAATATCAATATTTATTAAGCAGCTTTGTTTATCCCAGACTGTAACAAAGAAAGTGACTTAGATTGTAGTGTTTGTCCTCTTTCCATGTCCTATGCCTCATTTGTGATTGTGGGTCTTTCTTAATGCATATTTTGTTTCCTTTTTCTGAAGACAACTGTAACCAGAATAGCTTAAAAAAGGAAAGTGGCACTTAACTGATGGCTGGCTCAGTGGTTATATCGTTTCTGCTTTTAAGAGCCCCTCTCTGTGATAAAGACATCAGCACTCACCACCCAGGCTTACAACAGCACTTTCTTGCTAGATTTTGTCCTTCCACCCTTCCTTCCTTCCCCTCAGCTGCTTTAAATAAACTGGGAAGTTTTAAGTTACAGAGACCAGTAAATTAACTAAATCTCCACCTATGAATGGTTTATTTTATCCACTTCAGCTTAAATCTGATTCCAAGTGGCATCAAGAAGAAGAATATCCTAGAATCTCCAAACCCCACTTAGAGCATCACAAAAGAGCCCAGCCAGCAGTTCCTGCAGCAACAGCTTTGCTGGAGGCTGTTTGCTGTGCCCCTTCCTGAATCACCTATGGAATGCACAGAGGGGTATTTACTCTTTATTAAACATGCAAAAAGTCAGTCCAACACACATGCACTCTCTGCCACCGCTTGTTGCATCCTTACGCAAGATGGAAACACACTGTAAGGCACAGTGCTGCCGCTTCAGAAAGCGCTGGACTGTTACCAGCTGCTCCCTTTAAATTAATTTCCCCAAAGTCAGTCACAACATGAGCAGAGTGATGATCCTGGTGACACTTCCCGCACAATTAGCACCGGGAGCGAGTAGCACCAGAGGACTCGCGCCATGTTCTGCGCTGTGTGTCTCCGGTATAAATAGCCTGGCTGGAGGATCTTTTGCCCAAAATGATGATGGGAGGGTGATTTTATGTTAATTCAATTTGTCAGCTTTTCTTCGAGCTGTATTTGAAACCAGGGACCCCAGAGCTCTCCGCTCTGCTTTGGTTGGGGCCACTAAGCTGATTAAACTGAACATCGGGCAGTGCGAGGGCTGTTCATAGCTGGCTGCTGGGCACAAAGGCTCTTGGTATCAGCAGTGTTGGGCAGGTAGCTCCTAGGTACTTTGCAAACCATGTGCTATGTCCTCTTGCATGAGAAGAGGCCATACTCTGCATGGTGGGGACACAGCCAAGACAAGGAACTCTCCTTTGGGACCATGAGGGCAGTGACCTTCTGATGAGGTAAGAAATGAGACCACAGAGATGTCCCATCAGGAAAGGTCCGGGATGACCAACCGGCTGGGGGGTTTTGAAAGTGTTCAACGACAGCCTGACTCCGGTTATAACTGCTGACAAACCAGCTCCTGCCTGTGGTTTGCTGAGCTTGATCCCAGGTGCTTTGTAGACCGGATTGACAGTTGCAGTGACCTGCTGCTGGTCTGAGAGAAGCCACTTCTGCAAGAGGACATGGGTCCTATGCTTGCACTGCCTTCCCCAGGCAGACTTCAGGGGGGTGGAGTGTAAAGCCCTTGAGATGCAGAGTGCTGCTTACTGTGCCAGGAGTTTGCTGGATCCTTGGCAGAGGTACAGTCCTTGCTACGTAAGGATTAGCACCCAGCCAAAATGACTGAGACTAAAAGTCTTTCAGAAAGTCCCTTAGAGGGTGATTTCCTTCTCCTTCCTCTTCTGTGTTTTGACCAGCTGTGAGCAAGTGGAAGGAGATGAGAAAGTGAATAAACCAGGGGGAACACCACCATGCCCGAGGGAATGCACGTACCAGTACTTCAAAGGGGATGTTGAGAAAAGCATGAGAAAAGTTGCATGGGCAGAGACCTGCAGTGATTTATGTTAATTAGCTAATGAGCAGCTTGTTGAAGAGAGACAGACTTACTGATTCCTCAGCCTTCACAGCACAGAAAGACCAAGCGTAGTGTTTAGCTCGTGAGCCAGTGTCCACCCTGAACTCTGGTGGTACACGAAGTACTTGGGGAAAGATCCCAAAGACGATAATGACTGAAAGCAAACACTGATGGAACTGCAGCCCTCACCTGCTTGCAAGGCCCCTGGGTTTTTCACTTGAGTCGTTCTGGTGGGGAGAACGTGTGAATGTGGAAATCAGCTGCAGCGTGTCAGAGCTCAACTTCTATCATCAAAGGGGCTCCTAGCTTGTGTTCTTCAGGCATCTGGTCCCTCCAGCACATCTTTTCAACTTTAGTAAGAGGTGTGTTGTGCTTCCCCTTCCCCCCCAATATGTTACATTTTCAGATCAATTTTAAAAGTAACCTCTTTAATATTGAATTATTCCTGATCTCTGTTGTCACTTCCAGCTGATTAGTTTAAGGACTGTGCTTGGTTTGTTTAATAACCTCTTGACACTAAACAAACAATCTTGAAAAGGGAACAATTTGCAAAACAGAAGGAAAACAAATAACCTACAAGGGCACCCTCTTCAAGATAGAAAGACTGATTACATTAAAATGGCAAAATAATTCCAGACGTTAGAAGAAAGCCTATAGATATTGGCTTATCTATATTCAAGGAAGATTTAAAAACACGGCAAAGCTAAAGTTTTCATTAGCGATACAGTGGAACCTCTCAATTAGAATTCCTGGAACATATTAAATGGTATTTAGTTTCTAACTCAATGCATCATTTTCTGTTAAATAATTGATTGTGGTGCAGAGATTGTGTTTGTGTAGTTTAAGAAAGCGATTAGACCAAAGAACATTTGGTAGGAAAGTTGCATCAATAACTCCAGCACTGCTCCAGCATGTTGTGGAGGTGTTCTCACAACAAGGCTGAGCTGGGCAGGCATTGGGGATGAAGTAACTTGGGGCACCGAAACCTGGACTGGACCACAAGGAGCTCATCTCGAACATGCTGAGTGGAGCCTGATGCCTTCAAAGACCCAAACTGCCAAGAACGAGGTGCAGCTCAAAGGAGGGAGAGCCCCTCGTGCCAAAATCATCATGGAAAAGGCTGAAACTCCGGAGATGCTGAAGGAAGATCCAGTGGAAAGCCCATAGGAGTGCTGGAAAAGGCCACACGTGGGGTTAGCCTAGAGCAGGACAAAACCATCAGGGATTTCGGTAGTCTCTTGCACCTCAACGACCAGTGCCTGAACATTATTTACCCTCTACCCGCCCATTGCCTGCAGTAGAGGAATACAGTGATGTTACACCTCTCTGTTGCCACAACATGAAAGATCCGTCTTCAGATTTGAGGACTTAAATAGGATTTAAAATGCTTATCTCAGCCTATCATCATCATCATCATCATGGCTTGACTTCACAAACGAAGATCTGGGAAGGGCTTTTCCCACGCTCACTGCAAGCGATGAGTGCACCCTTCGGGCCTGCGCAGTGGATTTTTTAGGTGAGGCGCAGCATGCGCGGAACTGGCTCTACCCTTTACACCTGAGGTTCATCTGCCAGGGCCTAGCGAGCTTGGACAGTGACAGCGAAGTCCTCAGGTCATAGGTTTGGTTAGAGTATCCTTCTCTTAGATGATGGATGCCTTACAAGGCTAAACGAGCTCCATCTGCCCGGGTTTGGAGTCAGAGTTGTCCTTCTCCTAGGATGGTTGCCCGAAGGCTAGTGAGCCCATCCTGCCCATGGACACACTTTGTCTGACCCTTCAGCTGAGACCTGTTTGGCTTGGGAGACCCCACCGGAGGCACATGCCACCACCAGCACAGCTCTCAACCTCACAAGGGCACTCAAGCTCTTTCCCCACAGCAAGGGGGTGCCCGTGAAAGAGTCGCTGCTCTACCTCCGGACATCACAGACCCGGGCACGGGGCAGCCTATCACTCAGCCATGTTTGGATGAGGAAGGCTTTAACCTTCCCTTGTGGCCCTGCCGTGGCTGGAGCAGTGCAATCCTGTCTACGTGGAAGGCACTGGTGGAATTCTCACTCATCTGAGGTTAAAGCCAAAGTTTCTTTTATGCCTTTTAAGAGGACAGGTCTCTTTGCATACTTCCTGCCTAGGTGAGCAATGCCTTCTTTCTGGGTTGCTCAAACACCATGCAGATCTTCAGGGCTTCACTCCATTTTATGAGGTACTTAGGCTGATTGAATGGCACAACACAAAGCCCGTAATGTTAAACCACCAAGATTTGGGGTAGCACTTCTCTCCCCCGCCCTCAAGTTTTTAATTTTGATTTGCTTATATTCTTTAATGAGATGCAATTATGGTTTCAGTGTAGTAGGTAGGAGGCTTTATATTTGTACTGCTTTGTAGTAAAGACATAATTACTGCATTTATGAATCAAATCCCTTTATGTATCATAAATACTTATTAAAACAGCCGCTGGCAATTTTACCTCAACATGTTTCTTCATGAAGTAGGATTTATTGCCTATATAAAAATGCCAGTCTTCCCTGGATCTCCCTCCCCTACAATTGCTTGGCTTGCAGAATTCCTGTGGCTGGTTTGGAGTGGTTCAGAAGGTGAGACGTTTTATAAGGCACTTAAATAGCTCTGTGTGTGCGTATACAGCTCATGTGCCCTGAAGACATCTTGATGATTATTGCTTGTGCTCCAGTGATACTTCTCATCTGTCTTTTGCTCAGTACAGTATGAGCAGACAGTAGTAGATGCCATTTTCGTCTCAGCTGAGACTGGAGCTGAGTCCATAGCCTGTGCTGTACCACTTCAGCCGTGGCAGAGGAGTTTGCCCGGTGTATGTTGTGCACTGACAAGGACAGGTAGATTAATGCTCCAGTGAGAAGGTCTCCATAGGTCTTTAAACTCTCCAGTTTGCTACATGAAGGTGGGTTTCTTGCAACTGGAGAAAGGTTTCTTTCAAATACAGTTTTTTTGGAAGGCAGGTGTTATTTCTCTGTCTCTTCCTCTTATCCTCAGACTGGTTGGGTGTTCTAGCCATCTTTAGGGGGAGAACAAGGCTGGGGTGGGAGGTGGCACCACAGAGTATGGAGATACAGACAAGGTTTGAACATGGCAAGTTGGTTGACACTTCAGAGGCTGCTGCAAGATGGAAGATTTGATCCATGGCTATTGAAACAGTAGGAAAGGCAGCTGTGATTTCTGGAGACAAAGGATGGGAGTCCCAAACACTTTAAAAGGAAAGCTGGCAAGGCAAAATCCTGCAAGGTGGTGCCAGAAAGTTCATGCCAGATTAACCTGACTTCTCACTCTCCTTGGCTAAGCTAACAAACACCCTCAACACAAGGGCAGTAAATCTCCCTGGAAATGTACTCTTCAGAAAGTACTTTACAAGAAGTCCTTGGTGAAACTAGAGAAGTCAGTGCTCAACAGTTGAACAAATAAGGTGTATAAGGAATTCATTTCCAGGTGGACAACAGCAAGCAAGGAGCTTAATAAAGACTTTTCTCAAAGGTATGTCATGGATCAGATTTTTAAGGACATTTTCTTAATGGCCCCAAAAGCCAAAATTGTCATTAAACTGCATTAGCCACTGATACATTCAGGACATTTGGTCAGTGGAGAGAAGAATTGCAGTGAGTTTTTTTTCAAGAACCAGCAGAAATGGAATGAAATGTGAGATGTGCAAAGTCCTGCATTTGGGCACTTGGGCACAAGCTGAAAGCTTGTGGTACATGCTGAGGTCTGGGAGTTAGGGAAGGCAACCGTCCCTTTGCTCCAGGTAGTGAGTTTTTTTCAAGAACCAGCAGAAATGGAATGAAATGTGAGATGTGCAAAGTCCTGCATTTGGGCACTTGGGCACAAGCTGAAAGCTTGTGGTACATGCTGAGGTCTGGGAGTTAGGGAGGGCAACCGTCCCTTTGCTCCAGGTATCAAACAGGCAGCTGTAACCTTAGGATGAGATGGACTTTACCCAGATAAAGGAGAGTGGGATGTTACCAGCACACAAGATCTGTTCTGTACAAGTCCTTGCCTGGAATACTGCATATTTGGGTCAAATACCTTGAAGAAAGATGAATTCATCCTGGAATGGCTACGAGAAAGACTGGTGGAAACAGAGCACAGGGGAGAGCTTATCCTACAGAGACAGCTGGGAGTGGTGGGTGAGCAGGGACGGGAATGCTTTCCTGGACAAAGACATGGGTTGGGGAAAGAACTGTCTTGAGTTAGATGACAATGCTGGGTAAGAAAAAAGATGGATATAACTTCATGTAACTATAACCATGAAGAGTGAGGGGGGCAAATTTTTCTACTGACCAGCAAAAGAGCTTCTGGACAGCTCCCGAGAGGACATGAGGAAGGGCACAAAGTCCTCCTGGCTTACCAACAGGGTGTGTAGCTCAGACCGTGTAGTAGCAAGGGACAGTAATCCTGTATGTCCCTTTCTGTCATCAAGCCGCTCTTAATGAGGCCCTTCATGCTCTGTCCTTCACAAGACAACACATGCAATTTAGAAGCACAGTGAAGGTCCTAACAAGCCTGCCCTAATTTATCCGATAGCTGTTATTCCTTTTTCATCAATAAGGAATAATGACACGATGAGGCCCTGTAGCCGGATCATTAATTAGGAGAGTTTTCACCCTTCAATTAAAAAAAGCCAAACAAATACCTCCTGGATCCTTTTGCTGCAGTTCTGGGGAAAGGAGGAGGTAAACACCCCGCACAGGTATGACAATGGGGGAGTTTCATCGAGCTACGTGAGGTGCCATCTCCAGAGCTGATTGATTGGGCCAGGAAGCTCATTTAACCTGGTATCATCTATCTTCGAGACTAATCAGGCACAATGAATGAAAAAGGAGAGAGTCAAGCACGTTAATAAGAGTAGGCTGGTGGCTGATAAACAGGTAATTCCACAAAGCAAAGACACCTCGCAGTGTAGGAAGCACAGAAGAGTTTAAACCTCACCATCATCTAGGGACAAGGGGGCTGAAGGTGGATTTGTCCCGTGGTAAATGGGATTTGTCACCAGGGATACGCAGAGGCTCTGGACACTGCTTCAGTACTGCTTTGGTGCTGCTGGTAAGTGGTTGTTTCTCAGGCATTTGATCTGCGGTTTGCTTTTTCAGATGTATCATGGGGCCTGCCAGCCTGTGGAGTCATCGGATGGACCCAGCCTGTGGCAGTCCCAGGGGACAACATGGGATGCTCCTGCCCTGGGGAGCTGCTGGGATCCCATGCTCCACCCTGCACTCTTCCTCAGCTCTCTGGGCAACCTCAGGAGGCTCAGTGGGCATCCCTTTGACCACATCTCCTCTGGGATTCAGACTGAACCAGGGACTGCAGAGGCTGACTGACCTTGGGAGCGAGCTGGCTGCCGCACAGAGAATCACAGAATCATCTGGTTGGAAGAGACCTTTAAAATCATCGAGTCCAACTGTACACTCTGCACTGCCACAGTCCCTAAACCATGCCCCTCAGTGTGACATCTACACGGCTTTTAAAC
>NW_010392903.1:0-339 GCF_000710305.1 Buceros rhinoceros silvestris
AGGCAGGGGTGGGAGGGAGAAGCTGGTTTCCTGCTCCTCTCTGGATGCCTCCCAGCACCCCCTCGGCTCCTCCTTGTACCCCGCAGCTCACCCCTGCAGGCACACCATTCCCCGCAGGCACCAGTGCGCTCCCCGGCATCGCCATCCCAGGGCACCCCTCCCTCCCTGCCGCAAGCGCCCCTCCAGGCTGCCGTCCCCGGGGAGCCCCGGGGCTGTGCCCACGCACCCCAGCACTCACCTTCGTGCCACGTGGATGACACCAGTCTGGCGAGAACGACCAGCAGGAAGGGAGCAGCCTCCTGCGCCATGCTGGGGGGCCGGGGGCTGGCCAGCCCACCT
>NW_010392903.1:553-898 GCF_000710305.1 Buceros rhinoceros silvestris
AACAGAACCACGGTCCCCTCCGTTGCCTTGTCGCTGCCAGATGCCCGTGGCCGTGCTGCTTGTGCCGAGCAAACCTACTTTTCCCCACAGCCACCCGTCCCAAACATTCAAAAGCCGTGAGTCAGGCCCAAAATGATGAGATTGTTAAAAAATAATAACAACTCCCAGGATTGCCTGTTTTCCAGCGCAGCTCCTGCTCCTCTGAGGCTTTAAAAGGTTGTCAGATTTTTTTCTCTGTGAGCAGAAGAGCCAGGAGCCTGTTTGGACACGGGGGGAGCCAAGCCGAGCCTGTGTTAGCCCTGCCAGGCTCCGGGCACGAACGGGGATCCTGGGGGGCCGAGGACA
>NW_010392904.1:0-228 GCF_000710305.1 Buceros rhinoceros silvestris
CCAAACTTCCCTGAGAAGCCTCTGTGCTGCAGTGGGAGCAGCCTTGGGGCAGCTGGAGCTTGTGATTCCTGCACACAGAGGCAGAGGCTGTTTGTCAGAGGGAAAAACTGAACCCCGCATCACGAGGGCAGCGCCGTGGAGCAGAGACAGGGAGTGGCATGAGCCCCGGGGGGCTGCAGGACAGGGTTTGTGGAGGAGCTCGGTGACCCTGTCCCAGCGAGCGCTCCA
>NW_010392904.1:385-800 GCF_000710305.1 Buceros rhinoceros silvestris
TGCTGGCTTTGCCCCCATGGCAGAGCCCCAGGGGATCTGTGGGCAGCACCGGGGCACCACCATCACCCTCCACACCAATCACATGTCACTGCCCTGAGCGCGTCCCTGCCACTCCTGTCTGAGGAACAGAACCCGAACCCCCCCACGATGGCTCAGCGGGCAGTCCCGGAGCCGGCCGGGCTCCCCTCCTCCTGCCTCGGTGGAGGGGTCTGCCCCACACGTGGTGTCCCGGCCCAGGACAGCATCCCACAGGGTGACAGAGACCACATCCTGCAGCCAGCAGCAGGGTGCTGGGCTGGATAGGAGCTCGCTCCCCTTTCTGCCTGGGCTTATTATTAGCATCTTCTCTCTCCTGCGGAGCCCGGCGCCTCGTCATGCAGCCTTGGCTCGCTCTCACGGCGCGGAGCTGACAGCA
>NW_010392904.1:988-1617 GCF_000710305.1 Buceros rhinoceros silvestris
CCTGCGGTGAGCATGGCTGGTGGTGCTGTGCCGCAGTCCGGGGCAGGCTGCCCACCACTGCTGCCCAATCTCCCACCAGCTGTCGGGCAGTGCTCGCCCCACAGCGATGTGCGGGGGCTTGGGAGTGCTCCTCAGCGGGCAGCATTGCCCTGACATGTGCGGTGCCACTGCAGCAGCATCCCAAGGGCCGACCTCCCTGCCTCAGTTTCCCCATTTGCAGTGGTGCTGTGCCGCAGTCCGGGGCAGGCTGCCCACCACTGCTGCCCAATCTCCCACCAGCTGTCGGGCAGTGCTCGCCCCACAGCGATGTGCGGGGGCTTGGGAGTGCTCCTCAGCGGGCAGCATTGCCCTGACATGTGCGGTGCCACTGCAGCAGCATCCCAAGGGCCGACCTCCCTGCCTCAGTTTCCCCATTTGCAGCAGGGTGAGATGGCACTTGCTGGCCCCAGCTCCTCAGGGTGCTGCAGCCACCACCCCAGGATCGCAGTGTGTCTGCGTGCGGGTGCAAGCTTCAGCACCGGCAGAGAAGCAGGTTTTACGTGGCCCAGCAAAGCGTGCAGAGAAAGGGAGGCTGCTGCATCCAGCGCTGCTCGATGCACCCACCACATCTGCACCGGGAAGGGGGCGCT
>NW_010392904.1:1733-1986 GCF_000710305.1 Buceros rhinoceros silvestris
GCACCCACCACATCTGCACCGGGAGTGGGGAGCTGGGGAGACGAGGCCGGTGCGAGCAGAGGGGACACCGAATAGGAGACAGGCTCTCGCCGCGCCACGTTTGATACGGTGACACCACCTCTTTCACCGATAACAGTATCGCTGCCCCGCCGATGGCCATCACCCCTCGCCCCTGCCTGGCGCACCCGCCTTGGCTCTCCCACGCACGTCAAGCAACACCCGCTCGCCCCGCATGATAAGCGCCGGCGAGCCC
>NW_010392904.1:2154-2555 GCF_000710305.1 Buceros rhinoceros silvestris
CGGCTGGCTCTGCCCAGCCCCGCAGTGGGAGATACTGGCGCTGCTGGGGAGGGGGAAAGAAAATCCCCGCTGCCCCCCGCTGCTTCCAGCCGGGTGTGTTTTGTACGGGGAGCGGTGCGGGGGGTGCCCGAGTGGGGGGATTGGCCCTGCGGAGTTTATCTCCCACCCATGATCAATGCCAAGTTTAAGTAAGGTTTATGGGTATCCGTAATTTAACATGACATATTTCTAACACGAATTACTCTGAGATCGTCGTGCGCATAAAATACGACAGGAATCTTTTAAGTGCAAGCATAGTTCTCAGTTAATTTAATAACTGAGATGGAAAATGGAATAGCATTAAATTTAATATTTTACATAATGCTCCTACACTTCCTTCACTTGCCGCTGGCATCATTTGT
>NW_010392904.1:2803-3126 GCF_000710305.1 Buceros rhinoceros silvestris
CCCATCCCGCGCAAAGGCGATGGGGTCTCCGGGTGCCCCCTCGCCCCTGCTCTCCACGGATGTTGGTACTCGCTGTGTGTCTGAGTGCCTGGCACTGCCTGCAAACCCCTGTCCCACGGTCCCAGTCCCACGGCGCCCTGCTCCTTCCCGGGGGTCCCAGCAGAACAAGCTGTTTCATATGCCCCTCGCTGGGTAACGACACAGCCGCCCTCCACGGCCGTGAAACCAAACTCCCTCTTTATTACGAAAGCGGTTTCCAAGCTGAGCCTGCAGCCAGCACCTGGCCCACGCAGGCGCGTACAGGGATCCTCTTCCAAGCTCTT
>NW_010392904.1:3383-3669 GCF_000710305.1 Buceros rhinoceros silvestris
GCGGCACGCGAGGGACCGGTCGGACTGTCCAGTGGTGGGACAGGGCAGGATGGTGCCGGATGGAGGCAGGAGCTCCCGCCCTGGGATGGGATGCTGCTAAGCAAACGGCCTCCCGCATCCTAGGGGTGAGGCTGGAGGCAGGCAAAGGGTTAATTCACATCACACAAGCTAATTTACCCTTGTGCTCAAACCTCTGAGGAGAGAAGGACGGGATATAATTGCTGGGCAAGCAAAGCCCACTTGACCCCGCGAGCCTCGGCTCAGCGCTGCTCTCGGCAGGCCCCGC
>NW_010392904.1:4078-4609 GCF_000710305.1 Buceros rhinoceros silvestris
ACTCCACGCTGGGTTTTTCGGGGTTTTTTTTTTTTGGGAGTGCAGTGGATGCCCGAGTACCGCTGAAAGGATCGATAGGGCTCTTAGCCGTGTCCCTGCCCACTGAGCCTTGGTGCGTGGTTTAAGGGGTCCGGTAACACGAGCGCTGCTGCCGCCAGCGAGGTGTTCGCAGCGAGCTGCCGGGGACACGGCTGCAGAGGAGCTGGCAGGGCGCGGGCAGGATTGGTCCCTGCAGCCCCCCAGTTCAACTCCGGTTCAAGGGACTGTGATGAAAGGAGGGTTGTTGGAGGGGTGTCAGCGGGGAGGGGAGCTGGGCAGGGAGCGGGCACTGGCAGAGCCTGCCAGCACTGTAACACTCTTCCCAAGGAGATGGAAGCTCCTGCAGCAAAGCATGGAGCACGTCAGAGGTAACGAGACAAAATGGCAGGGTTGGAAAGCCCAGCCACAACCCGGCTGGAACCCAGCGAGCACTCAGCCTGCCTCTGCCGGGTGGAAACGCTGCCGCGCTGCTGTGGCGCAGCCAGCACAGCC
>NW_010392904.1:4833-5714 GCF_000710305.1 Buceros rhinoceros silvestris
CACCAGCTCCTCAAAGGTACAGACGAGAATTTCCTGGATCATGTGCTGGATGGAAAAAGCTGGTGGGATCCAGGCGGAGGAAACGGCATTGTGTGTTTTCTTAACTCCACCTGGAAGCAGTGCAGCCCGGGAACATGGGAACACAGGAACACGGGAACACAGGAACACGGGAACATGGGAACATGGGAACACGGGAACATGGGAACATGGAAACATGGAAACATGGGAATACGGGAACATGGGAATGTGAGAACATGGGAACACAGGAACACAGATACATGGGAACACAGGAACACACGAACACAGAAACACGGGAACATGGAACATGGGAACACGTGAACACAGATACATGGGAACACAGGAACACACGAACACAGAAACACGGGAACATGGAACATGGGAACACGTGAACACAGATACATGGGAACACAGGAACACACGAACACAGAAACACGGGAACATGGAACATGGGAACACGTGAACACAGATACATGGGAACACGGGCTCACGGGCACATGGGCCGCAGCACTGCAGCCCCTGGCTGAGCTGGCTCACCTCCCCGCAGGGAGGGCGCGTTCGGCGGGCTGGGGTGGGCATGGGCACTGGCTGGGGGGAGAGCGAGTCCAAGGGAGTAACGACCTGTCTGTGGAGCCAGGAAATACGTGGAGCCCTGGCTGCTCGCGCAGAAACCCGCCTTGTGCCCCGACGTAAATCCACTGGCCTGAGCCCAGAGGATGCTCCGGCACGTGAGCGCTTCGGCCAGGAGGTACCGGCTGAGGGAATGGATTTTCCATCTCCCCTGATGTATCGCGTGCCCCAGATGATGGCAATGATCGCACATCACAACGGAAGCTTCCGAGGGCCCCGCAAACTGAGAGCCG
>NW_010392904.1:6010-6778 GCF_000710305.1 Buceros rhinoceros silvestris
GGGGATGGGGAACCCTCATGGATGCAATCCATCCTGTATCCTACGTCCCCATGGCTGTGCGGGCCACCCGCCTGGCGTCAAACGGCGTGCAGGGATCCTGCAAAGGCATGTGGGAGCAATGAATTCATTTCCATTTATGATCTGTTATGATGATACCCCTGAAGGATAAAAGTCTATACATAATAATCTCTCTCCTCAGCTTTGTTAACAACTTCAATTAACAGAGAGCTGTGTAATGCTTCATCAGCCGTTTGGATTACAGATGAAATTAAGCCATCATATTTATGAACTGCGCACACAGTTCGAGGAGGACTCCGCATATTTTACATTTAATAACTCGCCTTCTCAGATGATACCCCTGAAGGATAAAAGTCTATACATAATAATCTCTCTCCTCAGCTTTGTTAACAACTTCAATTAACAGAGAGCTGTGTAATGCTTCATCAGCCGTTTGGATTACAGATGAAATTAAGCCATCATATTTATGAACTGCGCACACAGTTCGAGGAGGACTCCGCATATTTTACATTTAATAACTCGCCTTCTCATTTTATTTATAATGTTAATAATGATTTGGTGGCTGCTTTGGGGAGAAAACATCAACGACCGAGCGAGGACACGGGGCGGGGAGGGGACGTGGGGCAGCTGGTGGCCGGTCCCGCACTTCCCCGCTTCGCCCCCATCTCTGCTCCGATGGCACAGCCCCGCCAACACCCAGGCTGCTGCCCTGGCACCTCTCCCCGCAGCACCCCGAACCCGGCCCGCGGG
>NW_010392904.1:6870-7725 GCF_000710305.1 Buceros rhinoceros silvestris
CAGCACCCCGAACCCGGCCCGGGGGTTAAGGACCAAACCCCGCGGCATGGACCTGTCGCTGGAGCATCGGCAGCCCCGTGTCGGGGAAGGACGTCGGGCTTTGGGTGCATTTCCCAGGTCCCAGCCCCAGTGGAGGACGGGCGGACGCCCCATGCTCCAGCTGAAGGGCTGGTGTCTCGCCATGGAAAAAACCAGTCATATTGTTCTCTGAAGCAGCGGGAGCCAGGCAAGGGGAGGGATTTGTCCGCACGCCCTGCTCCTTCCCATCCCTCCCGGCTGCCTGTGCCGGGCTGGAGCCAGCTCTGCGCGTTGCTTTTGGGGTGCTGCTGCCAGCCAGGGCCCCATCCTTTCCGATTGACCCGCGGGATCAATGCGTCGCGGTGCTCCCCAGCTGCGTCTGGAGCACCGGCACCCAGCGAGGCCGAGCGAGGGTCATTAATCTGAGCAGAGACTGAAGCCTAAAAGATGGGGAGCAGCACGTTGAAAGATGACGGCTGGCAAAAATCATTAGAAGCATCTTTCAACAATCTATACACCGTTATCGATCCTGTTATAGATCATGTTCCTTTCCCCTTTTTTGCAGGATCTTCTGGATCGATACAGCAAGTGCATTGAGACTGTAGCAACACATTTAAAACCTTATAAAAGGTTATTTAGCTGCTAACAGTGCAGCAGTTTCTGCAAAGCCTGCCAAAAGGTTACAGCTTTTTGGGCATCATAAATTACAGACGACAGGGAAAAAAAGTAAGTGCGGTTTTCTTTATTGTCTCCGTGATGGATGGGCTCCTGAAAAAGACACAAACTACATCATATCACCTTTAATGGGCGCACATTTATGTCGCAATAACTCACAAT
>NW_010392904.1:7826-8287 GCF_000710305.1 Buceros rhinoceros silvestris
TTTCTTTAGCCATAACTCACAATTTTAAAATAGAAAATGGTGAAATATGGCGTTGTATATTCCACTCCTGACATATTTATGAGTCCTTCCCTTCTTATAAATACAGTGATTGCTGTTTCAAAGCAGCATGTCAGGTATGAGCAGAGCACAAACAGCTGGTGCGATTGAAAAATTATAGCCAGAGTTGGACGTTTTCAAAAACTCTCTCTCGCAGCAGTAAATTTACAATGTTTGCACTAACTGTTATTAAAACCAAATCCATATCTTGGCAACAGGAATCCAGCGCTCGGGACCAGCTGGAGTGACGGTGCTGCTGACAGCCGGGGTGAGCCCGGGGGCTGCTCCTGGGGAAGCGTTAAAACGTGATTCGAGGGCCCGTGGCTCTGGCTGTGGGGTCCCGCAGGGGCAGCGCTGGCGACGGCGCAGTGCCTGCGGTGCCTGCGGTGGCATGCGTCGCCCCC
>NW_010392905.1:0-27035 GCF_000710305.1 Buceros rhinoceros silvestris
GGGGAAGTGGGCAGCTTACACTGTAAAGCCACTCTTTGAAAGCAAACAAACTGCATCTGGATTACTTAAAACTTTTTTCTGGAAATTGCAAAAGAATCTGCAGCGTAATACTGCAGCCCACAGAATATTAACATGAGAGTCAACAAGGGTTTTCTCTTCTTACAAAGGTAACTGAAATGATACACACAGTGCTGGTTTAATCTATGAATACAGTCTCAAATAACTGCTCTCGGGTAACTTAAAAAAAAACAAACAACCAAACACAAAACCAAAAATAAAAAAAAAATTCCACACCCAAACCAACCAACCACTACCTAACCCTTTTTGTCATCCTCAGTTATTGATGCATTTTCAACACTTTTTAAAAGGCCCCACTCAGACTTTTAGCCCAAGCTGAGTTCTGTAATTGAACAAAGTCAGCAGTTAAACAGAAAAAAAAGACATCGCCTCTTCATCATGTACATAAGTAGACAAAGCTTTGTGTGCCAGAGAATTCACCCCTGTTCTTTTTAAATCCATGTTGTGAGGTACAGCATGCTACGGGACAACTACTAATTTTGAATGAACAGTTATGAAGAAAGTTATGAGGATCTGTGTATGTCATTAACTGTACACAGTTAAGATCCTTCTGTAAGGGCAACTGGAAATTTTTGTAGAAAAGGTAAGAAACCAAGCTAAGTAAGTTCTGGTGAATGAAGATTTCACATATCACAATTTCTTCTAGTTCCAAGGATGAGCTTAACAGTTAGACTATACATGATCATCTTAAACCTACAGCTGAGACTGGACCAAACAGCACAAGACAAAGTTCCTTTAATGGTAATAAGGGAATTATGAAAGTAAGTAGAGGGCTGAGACATTCAGGTTTTAAACTTTATAATCACCACAAAAAAGTAACCAAGCAATAGAGACTTCCATCTGTACAGGATCCAAACAGTGCATATGCAATAGTGCTTGTGGTACACCACACCATGGACAGGCACAGGGAACAAGCCCGACTGTCCTGACTGTCTTCAAGACTTCCATCTGTACAGGATCCAAACAGTGCATATGCAATAGTGCTTGTGGTACACCACACCATGGACAGGCACAGGGAACAAGCCCGACTGTCCTGACTGTCTTCAAGCTGCTGCTTGATGTGCGTTTGTGGATCTTGTGTTGTATCTGCCAGTCCTATGCAGATGTCGAAGGGCATGGCAGAAGATCTGAAGTGGCATCAAATCTCTATGTGCTAACAAGCAAATGCCACCTAAATATATGCAATCTGATTTATGACTAACTTCTGAAAAAACAATTTTATTTAACCGTTCATACAAGTACCTGAACACCTAAAAGTCCTTATTCATTCAAAGGCTATAGACGTGGTCGTCACAACTACAAATACGGCAGGGTAAGAACTGTTCGTAAAACCCTAAGTACACACATTCCTTACAAACAGCACCGTATGCTCCAAGTGAAGAACGACTTGATGCCAAATCATACACGGGTATTGTATCCAGCTGCATCTTTTTCTCCTCATGCTGGACTCCCATCCATTGGTCAGTCTCAGACGTAAACACTCCTCTTTTTCTTTCCTTCTATTTTCCCTCCCTCAAAGTGGCAATCCAAGAAATCCCTTCGGTAATTTGGATTTATAGCAAGGTACAGATTTGTTTGAGGAAATGGAAATCAAGAAAGAACAGTATTGCAAAACGCTCCCTTCTCCTCTACCTCAGAAACCAACAATTGACTGAAAAACTAATTCTAGAGAAGTACACCACTGAAAAACATTGCTGCCACCAAACTATGTTCATAATAACACATCTAGAAAGATATGTACTGCAGTGTATTTAAACACACTGCTCCCTCCATGCCCTCCACAGCTGAGGGCAGTTAGCACAATACAGAAAATTCCAGATACATTTTAGGTTTGAAAACACCGAAAAGCACTAAGGCAGTTGACTGACCATTTGGGCTCCACAAAGGATACAGTACTTACCTTTAGAGAACATACTTTATTTAATAGAAGTTTTTTGCTCCAATATACAAAATATGGGACTGCGGTCCCAGTTAACATTTACAGTTACACAGCAAATAATTTCCACCATTTACAACAACTGACAACTTTCCCACACTCCCCACTGTATTACAGCCAAGAAAAAAAATCCTGTAATGTTTCACATACTAATCAGTTATACATATTTTGTACTTCTTCCCTGCCTCTTCTCATTTTTTAAGTTGCAGTTTCTGATATAAGTTTAATCAAGAACTTACAATTATTTCAGCTGCACTAAAAGAAAAATGAAAGTTGTAATTTGAAATATTATCTCAAAAACACTATACAAAATAAAACTCAGTATCTTATAAAAATACATAGCAGGAGTTAAACCAGTGAAATGACAAAAATGTTTTAAATTTTTTTAGGGTATAAAATATTTAGCAACTAGCCTCTATTTTAAACTACATCCAAAAAAAAAAAAAAAAAAAAAAAACATGCAAGAAAGAGAAAAAAGGCAACATTCAGATCCCTGAGTCTATTAAAAAAAAAAAAAAAAAGGAAAAAAGACCAAGCATTTTCAATTAGCAAAAGTAATGTGACAGTTCTTTTACAATATTGTACCTTTAGTATGCAAAGGACTTCATCCTTCTTACATGCACCATTATCCCGCTGATTCACCCCTTAACATGTTTCCCACTGCAAGCTGAAAAAAGGTTTCAAAACTATTTTAATCCTTTAAGAAAAATCCAATCATATTTTCTGCAGCTTCCACCATATTTAAGCTTTACTTTACAATGCTGGTAGTTTAATCACGATAGACAGTTTTCTATAAAAGAATTCCAGCCAAACCAAGGCTTTAGAAACACTGCGTTTTACAAAAGCAGTTTGTTACAGTATGACAGTTGCTAAATAGCCCAATTTATTTAGTGACCCTGTTAAAGGTTTGTTCAGCTGAATGAACAGGTGAAGTAATTTCCTGAGCTAAAAGATACAGGTTAGTAAATAGTCAGTTATAGCAGCAGACAGGAGACATTCTTTGTAAAAGTTGTAACAGTATCAATAAAATAACCTTAGAAAATTACAATAATGTAAAAATCACCAGCTGAAGCGGGAGTGACAAGGACATCAGAGACCTGATTGCCATAATCTGGAATGCACATCCTATGACTTCCCAGAAATTACATTCAGCTACTGTCAGACAACTTACTGGTAAGTGGAAGAATGTCTAATCACAATAGTTCACATTTCTTACAGATCAGGTGTTTTGTCAAGATTTAATTCTTAATGCTGTTCTATAAACCTAAAGCAAGGTAAACTGCCTAGTTTCAGAAATTTTCACTCTAAGAAATATTAGTTTTAAAGGAATGTGGCAATTTCAGTCTCTTGAAATTCCAAGCCTCTTTATTCTTATTACTCAGACATTATTTGTACTTGAGGCCATGAGTGGTTTTTGAGATACTAACCCATGCTGTTGGCAACAGAAGTGGATCCATTTTTAGAAGAGGGAATAATATTCTTAAAATAGTTTACTTTGATCCAAATCTTTCTAATTTGCTTAAGAGTACGAACCATTAACAAATTATTAAAGAACTATAAAGACCAGTATACCACCACTGCACCATTTTCACATGATATGCATTCTTATACTCTGCTATGTAATAGTTCTATCACTTTTTTTCCCATCCATTAATGGAAGGAGGATATTGTAATTTAATTAAATATAGTACCTCACTTAGATACCAGTTCCTCCAGAAGGAAATCTCTCTTCCATGTTAGTTATTTTTTAAAGACATTGTAGGCATCGTTTTTAGAATTTATATTTGCTCTTATTTAACATTTAAACATAATTACTTTTAACTCAAATTAATATATAAAATTTCCAATACTTGTTAGAATAAAGGACAATACACAAGATCCTAAGTTACAATAATTTATAAATAAAAATAAACTATTACAAACCAAATCTTTCCCCATACGGAGAGTAAAAGCCATAATCTTGACTGATTGTTCCCGATCATACTTTATATAAATAACGTAAGCTTCTTCAGAGAAGCAAAACATACTTTGCCTCCCTGACACCAGTTTATATCTTCAGTTAAACTACTATCATCAAGAAGGCAATTGTGTTGGGCCCAGATAAATCTTCTTGCTTACATGTTAACCTTCCCAAACTCATTCTTCTAAGCTTAAGCACAGGAAACTAAGTTCACAAAGAGTCCTTTACCTTTTATACACAAATCTGTATAAAATACAGATTTCTAATGCTCCTATTGCACCAATCTGGCAGTGCCGTTAGAACCTGATTCAAATTCCACTGAAGTCCATGAAAGGTTCTCCAGTGACCTTAATGGGCTTTGAATTAGAACCACAGACATAGATTAGGGCCACACAGATATTACGTGGTGGAAAGCTCCTGCAAGAGTGGCTGGTATTTCTCTTTTTGCTTATGGGATGCAGTGGAGATGTGTAGTCAGCACGATACCTGAGCAAATAAAATCTAAGTGATACAAAGGTTTTAAGAATCCTAAACTCTTTGCTTAGTTGTGTGCAAACTGTGCTACTGCCCCTGGAGCTCCCTGCTTTCTTTTTTTTTAGTGCTTGCTCCATTCCAAGGTAAAGAAGGTGTGAAGCGTAAAAATTTCTCTTCACTACAGTTCCCCCTCAATCCCGAGACTGATAGAAGAGGATGTAACCAGACTCAGAGTTCTTCGAGATGTCTGATGTCAACCCATAGAATTCTTCAATAGCTTGTGCATCAATTTTCTGTATGTAAAAAGCAAAAAATTTAAATAATATCTTGCATATACATGACATTAAGTTGACTCTAAACACTATCGTCAAACAAAAATAACTTTCACATAAAGTAATAAAATCCAAATAATTTTTAAAGTTGTTATGTTTTTGTTTGCCCTCTGCCATCAACTGCATACAGGACAGTAGCTATAGATACTACATATAAATTTTTAAGTATTAAGTGAACCTACTCTGAGTG
Source organism: Buceros rhinoceros silvestris (assembly GCF_000710305.1). Lineage (NCBI taxonomy): Eukaryota > Metazoa > Chordata > Aves > Bucerotiformes > Bucerotidae > Buceros > Buceros rhinoceros. Next base: position 4,971 of record NW_010392905.1, read on the forward strand.
CAATCTTAAGTGCATTGCTTGCACAAATTTCACACAGAGAAGTTTTAAAGACAATGATATCCCACTGAGACTTTATATCTCTATGAAGAATATAAGTACAAACTATAATTTCTAAATCTAAGCAGTGTAAACCAATTGAGTGCAGAGGAGAATAAGAGAAGGCAGAAAGCGAAGGCTAACTTTTCCTATGTTTTTCACATAGAACGTTTGCTTGTGATGCTCTTAGCTTAGAAAGCCTTCTGTAATCAAGATTTTGGAGAAAAGACACAAAACTTCTGTTGAGAAGGTGAACAGAATATTGTCTGGTTCTCACCGTGATCATTTTCAGCTACAAAAGAAACTTAAACCGAAAGCAAGATCTCTTGCCACATTTTAAATCAAAGGCAATTAGGACAATGAAATGGTTGAAGGATAAATTTTCCTTCACTTAGGAGATTTTATTTTAATCTCTTTCTCATTATTTGGAATAAAAACACTCAGGAAGGAGTGAGCCATTTCAACTTCATGAACCAAGGGCCTAGAAGTCAATGAGATGACTTAGATTTAAGAACAAAAAGGTTCTTTCCTTCCTCTTTAGAAGGGCTAAGAGAAAAAAATACATTATTGCCAGTTGTTACTGCTTTGGAACTGGAAAGACTGTCCCTGATGTTTGTGAAACGGTATGAGATCTACTACAGCTCTCTCTCAATTTTCCCTGGAGGAAAATAAACTTTTGACCCTATCCTTTCAATTTACTTCGTATCTTGATAAGACACAGAGGCAATCTTTTTACTTTCTTAACAGCTTTGTGTATTTCCAAGTTTATCATTTCCTGTGTGAAAATCCATCCATAATGTGGCTTAGAGATAAGAACCCTTCAATTCCCTTGACTCATCCTGCCAATTAACAATGCAAGTCTAATACTTATCTCACTAATTTTTCTTCTTTTTAATTACGCAGTTCTTGTGTATTGTAAGGAAAATGTAAACTGTTCATTTTATAGATTTAATTAATTCAAATAAAGTCAGGAAAGGGACTTGGACAGCACAATCATTTTCTGTTCATGCATAAGCACAGATAAGGGGGAAAAAAGGAAGACAACAGAACAAGCGAAAAACCTGAGATGATATAACATAGGGACACCAGCAGTTTCTACTCTTCCTCTCAATAAAGAATAGAAGATGAAACAGAAAGATGACAAAGTCAAAACTGGTGAATGGAATTCTGCGGTTCCAAGAATTTAATTAGAAACCTTGTTTTTTTAATAATAAGAATTCCTGGAAGCATGGCTAATATCAGCAAGAATACCACCAGAGGCAGAAGGCTCAGCTACCGTTTCTGGAAATAACTATTGTATTTTAGGGCCAAATCTCAAAAATCTGAAGTTTCTTCCTATTTTGATATTTGTTACTCCTCCACCTGAAACAATCCAGGATGCTTGATAAAAACAAACTACCATACTGATCTATTTCATTAAGTCATAAGCTCCTAGAAAAGACGAACAAATTGCTTGCTCCAAAAAAACTGCCCGCACAAAACAATTCCACTAGAACTAACTTATCTGTATCTTCATTTGCCATGTCTCTGACCACAGGAATAGCTTCCCGAACAAAGGTGAACGATAGTGGCCACACACAAAGAAGCTTCTTCCAAGAAGTATAAAAACCAGAATGCAATGCTAAGTATTGTACAGTCAAATTGTAAGATGCAGCTCTGCACTCAGTGTTATTGCTCATCTAGACTGGGGTTGAACCCTGTTTTCATTAGCATAGCAGTCCTTTTACTTTAAGTAATGATATACAGAGAGGGGGTACATGCACGCTGGTCAGTATGAGAAAAAAGTTCAGGGTTACTCAAAGCTTACCTCAACAATATCATCATCAAAAAGCAACCAAAAATCATGACTCTTCACTATTGCAATATAATGTCCTCTGTTAGGGCCGCTGTAAAAAAAAATTAGAAAAGAACACAGATGGTAATGCACATGCATGTAGAAATATATTTCCTTAAGTTGTTTTTTTCTTGTAGAAAAGCAACACTTAACAGTAACTAAAATGGCTACCACAACAATTTCTGTCTGGACGATCCTTTTTTTTCCCCCTCCGCTTGTATTTGTATTAATAATTTAAATTTAATATTGTGCTAAAAAGATTTAAATTTCAAATGAGGAATAAAGCAGCACGGGCATTGAAAATATAAACGAAAATTTTAAAAAACAGAAAGACAGGGAAGTGAAATCAAGAAAATGTTCTGATGTTTTGTAGGGACAGAACATATCCCAAACTATTCCTGATCCTCAGAAAGAAAAAGCTGTAGAGCTGTTGTTCATCTGAAGTTTCAATCAGGAATCTCTGCCTGAGCCACTGTAAATAAAAACTGAATTAAACTGAGAGTTTAGAAGTCTCAAGAATCCTCATCACAGCGAGACTGACAATTAAATTAAAACTGTTATAATGCACAGCTCTTCAGTTTGTGGCGGACAAGAAATTTCTCCACAACTATGACAGAAAGAAAACCACTTTAAAAGTGTTCTATTTCTAATCAGACTTCAAGTAATAGTTCATACATTTTCTGAAACAGCTGAACCTTACAACTGAAAGTGTACAACTAGTTAAAGCAGTTCTGGAACTGCCTTAACTGGCTAACAGCACTCATACAATTTTTATATCAAGATCAGGGAGGGAAGGTTGCCATCTGTGAGGGACATGTCAGTGTAGTAAATCACATAACTCAATGGAAACAGGGTTCATCTCCTGCCATGGCTCTGAGAACGGGTAACTTCCCAACATTGCAGCTTGAACAAGGGAGACAGAAATGGTCAGAATTGGACAGAATGGTCACAAATCGATAGAATGGATTTTCCCTAAAATCCAGAACAAGAGCGCCCCAGAAAAAAAGGCACAAAGGTTTATTTTCCACTGTACTGGCCACGCTGCACTGGCTTATTTTCCAAAACTGTACTGGCCACCTTGAGATCTAATCATCTTAATTCTACTGTAATCCTTGGTCTATCTAGGGAGGAATGGGGGTGTGAGCGGAACAAAGGGCAGTAACTGGCAACTAGAGAACAGGCATGCTATTTTGAGGGACTTCAAACAGTTGGGAGAACGGGCTGATAAGAACTTCATGAACAAGAACGAATGCAATGTCTTGTACCAGACCAACTCCATCCAACAGTACCAGCTGCAAACCAACTGGCCAGGAGGGCCAAAGTGGTCCACAAGATGACCTATCAGCCAGCATCACATCATTTTGATGACAGGTCTGAAAGTATGCGGGGCTGTACTATTAAGAGTGGAGCCAGCAATGAAGTAATAAACCCCTCCACTCTGCATTCAGGGACCCAGAACTGGATGTGGGATTCCAGACATGACCTGTTGAGTATAAAGGAGAGACTGATAAACTGGAGGAATTTCAGTGGCAGGCCACTATGTTTGTCAGAGGGCTACAGCACCAGATGGATGAGAAGATGCTGAGGGATCTGGCTTTACTCAGCCTGGAGAAGACTACATGAGGAATCCAACTACTGTCTTCTACTATCCAAAAAGGAAGAGTTATAAATATATTGGCGGCAGGTTCTTCTCAGAAATGCACAGTGAAAAGAGCCAGTGCTCACAAACTGCAGCAAGATGAATTCTCATCAAATACAGGAAAAAAAAAAAAATCCCTGTGAGAACACTGATGTACTGGAACAATTTGCTCAAAGAGGCATTGAAATCAGTGTTCCTAGTCATGAAACTGAGCCTAGTGCAACTTAATCTAGCATCAAAGAAAGCCCTGCTCTGAGCTTTAAGTAGTTGACCTCACAATGTAAATTATTCTGTGATTCTAGATGTTAAATCATCATTTTCAGCTTTGGGGCTTTTGTCTACTCAATAAGCAGTCTGTAGAGCAGCCCTGATTTTAAGACTTGAAGCCACATGAACACTTGTTGAATACAGCAAAATCAAATACAAATCTTAATAGTCGTATTTTGAAAGTGAAGAAACAAAGCAACCAACAAAATTCACAATACAGGGATATATTTCAGAAAATGTCGCTCAAGCCTCAAAAAAAAGAACACCCCAAAGGAAATACTTTATAAAGGAATCTGTTCTGTAACGCTCTCCTTCCTAAGAAACTTTAAAAAAAAATCTTTAAATGTTATTAGAGTTATATGATAGTGTGTGTTTTGTTGTTTTTTTTTTAAAACATGTGATGTGAAATACGCTGTTACCACTTTTCACAGTGAACTATTCCCGCAAGAAAGCCATATGCTCTGTCAGGATTCGTAGCATCTCCCCACGATGCTTTCTTTCCTACGAAACTTTTCTTTTAAGAGGTCTTTAAATGCTATTAGAGTTATGTGCTTTGTTTTGTTTTCAAAATATAATTACATTTATACAATAATCCCCTGTGTAAAATAGTTATTACCTTCCACAATGAACTACCACAGCAACAAGGTCATACATTCTGTCAGGATTGGTGGCATCTCCTGAAGTGTTAAATAAGCGAAGCTCTAAAGGAAAAACTACTCTATAAGAGAGTTTTGTGTATCGATGCAGCTGATCCATGTACTTAAATCTCTTCAAATGGAGAGCTAGAATCATAGGCAGCTTTTTTACTTTCATCCTGAAAAAGACCCAAACAAAAAACCAACAGTATTTCCAATATCCATCTAAAACATTCAGTTGACATCAACAAACAGGAAAACTGTCTTACTAAAGTCTTTAAAAAATTTTGCAAGCATTAAAAGAACCTCATATAATCAACTGTTTAACAAATACGTCCTATGCTGCTAAACTAAAGATTGATTTTAACAGTTGAGAGAATTGCAAATCTATTTAAAGTAATAAGCTACAATATATAACCAGAAGAACAGCTACGATGAATCCACATAATAATTTAGACATAATGATCGCATAGCGGAGAACTCAATTTTTCAATACACCTATGCATAGCTCTTCTAAGTTCCTGAATGCAAAACCTAGACCCGCTTGGTATACAGTGGAGGTATTGCAACAAAGTTCTTCCAGAGATCCTGTTCCCATTGAATTTCTCATTAAACCAGTCAAGTCAAACAAGTTTTTTTAAGATAAGCTTTGTTACACTGCTTTGTTACATATGTTTTAGTCCAAGTTTTCATATCCAGCCATTCATTTAGCATTGCCAAGGGACACAAATAGCCCCGTTATTCATCTCACCCCACGCAACCCAAACAAGATAATGCTGTGCTCTAGCATGTTGTAGCATTGTTTTATGGCCGTCAAAGCCAGAAAGTGATAATCTAGTTTTATTGAGGACTCACTGGCCCCTTTCCCTAGTTTGAGGTATTGAAATCTTGCACAGTACCTACAAATCCTCACCAGCCAACCACAGCTGGCCTGGCAGCAAACACAGACTTCCACTATCTGGGCAATAAAGTTGCCCATACTAACAAAGCAACTAAGCTACTGTGCTCTGCTTCTTGGCACAGCTAATTGCCTTAGATCAGCACTGCGCTGTATTTTTCAAACCGCCTTCATCCCAAGAAGTAGTTCAAAACTCTCAACAATACAGCCCAGGTTTCAGACATGTCTACTAAGACTGTATTTTCAGAAGGTCAGGAAATACGTTTGTACCTGACAATCCTTTTTCCAAAGATAGGGGGTTGGGTACAAAATCCTTGAAAACTCACCTTCCTTCCCTTTTTCTCATTAAACTTAGACTGACAGTAACCTATAGGAAACCCTGCTAGACTCAAATTTTCTCCAGGCACACAAGGGAACCGGGAAATGGAGAAAACAGGAGAAGGGCAGAAAGGTGAGAGAAGCAACTATTTTTAGGAGGAGTTACGTTTTCATTATATTCCTAAGATATGGATATAATTTCTGCTCTATTTCTTTTTTCAAAATGAAGCCACCTTCTTACAATGGAACTGTATTTGATAATGGGAGCTCTTTCAGTGGTGAAAAACCTCAGTATACCACCTTTGCTAGTTGAGCACAAGCTATCACAGATACATTCCATGTTAAAGAGATGGAAGAAAATTATGACTGTAGTAAAACTGAACTCAAGACCCACATGAAAAGCAAAATATAAACAACAAAACTGTGTTTTGCCAATAGCGCAGTGCCTACAGTACAGGTTCATGTCAACACAGCTTACATTGGTCAGGGATCACATTACCTCCCACACAGAAAAAGAGCTAAGGCAACAGAAAACAACAGGACAGACATGGTGGCTTCACAACCCTCTAATACACACCAATTAGTAAACTTAGGCAACGAGTGAAGGCAGACTTTGCAGATGAGATATGCCAAAAGTCATGTGCTGAATCTATGGTAAACCAAATAACCAGAATCAGCGGTATAACCAGTAGGGCATGTCAGCGTTCCCACCCCTTCAACCAAGTACTTTCTCATAAAAACCACACAGTACACAAAGTCAGAGGTCTTTCAAAGGTGTAAAGCAAGACTAGAAGAATTATTAGGCAGACAGGAATTATTTTTAAACATAATAATTTACAGAGTTCCATGGAGCTTTTGATGCTTTTCAGGAGCACCATCAAACAGAAGTTTAGCACAACTAACTACACACTTTTAAGAAACCAGAAACCCAGTTAACAAAAAAAGTTACGAGCCTCATTCTGACCAAATCAGGAAAAAAGTGCTATCAAACTGATTCTCATAGCAATTGGAAAAAACATTTTGTTATCAAGACAAAACCAAGTTTTTAAGTCACTTGAAATCAGTGAGTTTTCATTGTCACCCATAATCTTTGACTAGTCACTGGTGGTTTGTTTTAACTTGCCTTTCAAACTTATTTTTGGTCTTGCAAGCATTCTTTTTCTCATTTGTAAAATGAATAACGAATAAAGAAGTTCCAAAATGCTTTACTCGGATTCACACTACTCATGGAAGTAGGCTCACTGAATTCAAGCATGAGGAATGCAACTAAGTTACTCTTAAGTGGAAGAAGAGTGAAAAAAATGAGGGTAAAAAGAACATTCACCCCTGCCTCACACACACACACACACACGGAAATACAAGAATATTTTCATGAAATGCACGCGTTAATTTATTCCCCCTCCCTAAGTCTGATGTACCTTTTATGTGCTTCTTGCTTACTGCGACATTCTTCACAGTAATATTTGTATTCACTGCACAGAGTTTCTGTATTGCTGAAACCTCTGAATAAAAAAAAGAGAAATGCTGTAGATACTAGTTTCTCATCTGAAATATACATATAAACATGTACAATATAAACATGATTTTATACTCTTAAGTCTATATAAGTTAGAATTTGCTAAGCTTGTGAGCTTTTAGTTTTATTCCTGCTTTCTAGCTAACAAAGACAAATTATGAAAATTCAGATTTTTGCATCTACCTTAAACAATGAGTGATTGAAGTATTCTGTTCCACATCAACTGAAAGGTCTAAGAAGTCTTCATCTTTGCTGCTTATCTGCATGAAAAAAGAACCAACAGGTAATTTGTTGAAACAAGTTATACTAATTTACCTTTGTTTTCCAGTATCGTTATTTTCTGTAACAGCCTTTTAAAAATTATTACAAGTGGCTTTTCTATTTCAGAGATTTGCTAGATCTCTGTTCCTGATTTTGTTCAGAGAGAAGTAAGAATATATGTGTCTGTGGGGGTATATAATGCCAGCTGTCATTATCCTGTAATTTCAACTCAACAATACTAATACCAAGTTCCTTCGACACCTGACTCTTTCTAAAAGAATCCAATCACTGGGATTCTTCTATTTAGCACTCTCACCTCTGGTTTTACCCTATGATTCCCTCCAACTGAAAGTTATGTATTTGCATATCATAGTGTCCCTAATAAACAGCATAAATATTTTGAAGCCTCTTCCTGGCTAGATTCATACTCTTAAATGAGCAGCAGACAGCAAATTTGCTGTTAAATGAGAACCTGGGACTTGGTTTGTAAGAAGCAGAATACTGCATAGCCATTTCTTATAAAAATGCAAGAATAACAATTAAAGTAAAAAAAAAAAGAAAATCCTAGAAGCAGAGAATAAATTCCATCACAAATCTTGAAGAATGGTGATGGACAAAATCCACAGCTGCCTGAACATCAGCTATAGTTGATTCAGGAAATAGCAATCTGCAACCTTAACCTTTGTCTGCTAGTGTTTCATCTCTGTATCTAGAGATACACAATGGCACTGATGAGGATGTCCTCTGCCTTATATGACTCTTATGTACAAAAGTAAATGCTTGTAAATAAGATGTCCGACTACAGTTTCTTGATTGAAAGCGGGAAAAGTTAAACAGCTACAGGAGAACTAATATAAGTTGATCTTTAAAACATATGAGATTTGTGTTCCCTTTTCAATTCAGAATAAAAATAAATTAGGAAAATTGCTCTCTGATTTTCAAAAGATGAGAAACACACAGTTTCCAAGGGCAGCAGACATGGGGAATAAAAAGAAAGACACAGCTGGGACGAGACAACTATTTTTGAGAATTAATACCATAGAGAAGATCCAAAACTTAGGAAATTTCCTGTTAATACCTGTGAGAGAACTTGGCAAGGATTCCTCTCACTCTATACCTAACCTTTCCAAGGGTAAGTGTACACGTTCATAAAATGTCAGTATACATCACGTCTAGTACATCATTTAGATGCCAAAGTGTAATGTTTATACTTTTAAGGAGATCTCAGAACACATATGGAAAACTTCCAATATGTTTTTAGGGCAGGAAAAAAAAGCCACCTGCATCTTATGTGTGCTGCACATCTCCTGTCTTCAGAGAGGTATTATGGTTTGATTTTGTGGACAATTCTTCAAAACATCCCATTGCAAACCACTTTTGCAATGAACAAACTTGAGTTTATAACACTAAGAACCCTGGTGGAAATCATTTTAGCCCAGGGATTAAGACTGGCTCAGAAAAATAAATCCGTTCTAGAAAATACTCTGCTCCAGTCCTCAGCTAGAACAGCTGGAATTAAGGAGTCATGTGACCAGTGTTATTCAGACATGCAATTAGATAAATTTTCCTCTCTTAGCCTAATCAAAGAAAATTCCATTAAACAATAAAGATTTCACAGGCAGCTTTATCCCACGCAGAACTTGTAAGGCTGGGGAGGAGATGGAGAAGAGGAAAGGGATGAGTGGTGCTTGATTAAAAAGAGATTGGTATTGAAACCAGAAGTCTGCAAAAGGAATTCTTCCATTTTTAGTGATAATACAGGTAATGCTGCCTTAAAGAACCTCTCTCATGTTAGCCAGTCCATTGTGCACTTAGGATTATGAGGAACCAATAAAGAGATTTACAGAATAACCACGCAGATTTTTCCACCTATGTTGATAAATTAGAAAATGCTATTCTTAATTCTTAATATTTTTTGAACATTAGTATTCGAACAATGTTCTTTTTTTCAACATTAACTTTAAAAGTTTTAATTTAAAAAAAATGATAAAAAAGTTACCCTCCACTTTAACCAGCCCACCCCCCGCCTCTTCTGTAGAGGTTCTGTTTCAAATAAACACCACTATATTCCGTAGACTAAAGTCACTAATGCTATACATTTCAATCATCTATAGAATGAAAAAAAGATGGGCAGGGTCAGAAACCTCATCACTTGCAGATTCAAGCCTTGATGTGTTCAAAAAGCCATCTGAGTGCTCCTAATGGGAGCATCTGAATAACTGTGAAGAATTTGACTGTTCCTGGGAAAGGGGATGATATGTTGTCTCACATCAAGGACATAATCTGCACTCTAACAGCTCAGCTGTACTCTGACTAACAATGCCACACACACCAGAAAACTCAGAAGGCTAACACTCATGGAACCTATTTCCTCCTGTTTGGAATTTCACTAGCAATGTGAATCAGCTCACTTACAAAAAGCTTTTGCAACTGTATGCTATATGTGCTAAGACAGAAACTATTTTTGAATGAAGCTGAAACAATAGGCATGATTTATCTTGGTTTCCAAAAAAAAACAAAAACAAAACAAACAAACAAACAAAAAAAGTAGGGCATAGTTAAGGCATCTATAGTAAGAGACTCCACTGAGATTTTCTTTATTGCCTTCTCTCAGTCCAAAGCAGAATTGAGCTGAAGAATTTTATGCCTTGTAGAGTCATTTGAACACAAGAGCAAGATGATCAGCTTAAAGAAAAACATTATCAATATGACCCAAGACAATTTCCTGTTTTTCTCTGTACAAGTACTGCCCATACTTAGCCATTTCAAATTTAGTCATAATGAAGTCAATTACGTTATTTTCTTGTTTACAGAAAAAACCCTAAAATTAAATTGTGAGAGCAACCTGTAAAACCAATGAACTTCTAGATTATTTTTATCAATTTTCCACAAAAATTTGTAACATTCACTTCATCATACTGCCTTTATCAGGAAAGGGAAAAAGCGTCATAACAAGAAATCACACTAAACGCATGTAAACTTACAATCCAGTTTGTAACTTGTTAATTCTATAGTGTGGTTTGATCCACAACACAAATCTTTGTCAAAGGATTTTATCTATGTTCCTTATATTCCATACTTAAACTGAGGATAAATCTCTAGTCAGTTATTTTTTTATGTTAAAGATGGCTAATGTGACGATATGTCCTAGAAAGAAGCTCTTTACTACAATGAGGACTTGCCATGCTGATTTTAGGAACATTGAGAAGCTTTAGCCAGTTAGAAGATAAACTTTCTTACTTAGAACAAAGATACATTACACTTTATATTTAAGTATGTATTAAATTTCAAATTTAAATAAAAAATACATTAAGGTTATTGTCTTACCATTAAGAAGCACTAATGCATCCACTACTGCTGTGTAATCTTCTACACGAGCTATATCCAAGTTCTCCTGACATTTTAAGTTCTATTTCTAAACACAGAAAGACTCTAAATGCCAACAGTATTATTCCAATAAACATTAAAACCATCATATAAGCTCACTATGTTTGAAAACAAGACACTACTCAGAGTAATACTTATTTAATGTGTCCAAATGTGTTTCTAAGTGCTCATTTTTAGGTCACTGTATTTTAATTAGACACAAGTTTATATACTGAATAGATAGAAGCTGATAAAATAGTTTCCAGATTATTTGGGCTTGGAAAATGAAGGCCCTAATACACTAAAAACCAATGTGCATTAGAACACTGAATTTAAAATTCAGCTGTCCAAGGGGGCACAGTCACAGCATATTCTATTCAGCAATAGCTAACAGAAAAGTAGAACTGAGCAATATTAGCAAAACTCTCAAAATTGTGGTAGGCCCGATAACTAATGAAATCCGCTGGCAAAGAGCAAATAAGCATTTTGAAGCTGTATTAAGGACTGTACCTAGATCAAAATCCTGACAGCTGTAATTCACTATGCCAAAGTGAGGAAAGGTAAAGAAGTCAATCTAAGCTCATGGCTGAAGAAGAAAAAAAAAATCAGTGCAAGAACTAAAAGATAAGTAATTGACAATTGTCATGAAACAGTTAGGGAGGGGAGATCTACCAGGAAAGAAAATATGGTAGCTCCAGATCAGTACCTAACTTACTCAAAATATCATGATGTACTGAAATCTGCAGTTACGTTACATACGACATTAGGAAGCTATTTTTTTTTTAAACAAAAGAGAGGTATTTCTTGAAGACAGAGAAAATTACATGTGAAATATATATATTTAACATGATTAATTCCTCCTTTCCAATGTCATGCTGAAATATGTGCATTATCTAATTAAGGAAAATAGCTATGAAGAGTCACACAAAAAATAGTCATTCAGCTTTTTACAATATCTAAGGCATAGACCATGATAGAATTACTGTAATTTTCAAATTGTGCTGCTTTTTCTCTTTCTCAAGCAGTTAAATTCAATTGTAAGTTTTTCTGAAATATATGCTTTCTCTTATTGTAGAACTATTCTCAAAGAAAATTTTAGTATATCTTACTGAAAGAAGTTTATTTCTCAGAGTCTAGTATTAGAAGAATTCCCATGAAGAGACACTTAGGAAAGGATCACTTTTTGTGCACATTAGGTTATGTTCTTTGAGAATCCCAGTCTACTGTCTCAGTGCCAAAAGTCAACCATAATTTTTTTATTTCAATGGCTTTAAATTTAAAAACTAGAAATGGGTGGAACTGATTCAGAATCATTATTTATGGAATGTATCACTAAACATGGCATTAGGTTATTAAGGTACTAAATTTGAGAAGAACTCCACATCTCCAAGCAGCAGGCTTTACTGATCTTAGGAATTCATCAATGCAGAGTTTTCTAACCCACATTTTGAAGTCAATTAGGATTGTGCTGACAAAAATTCAACTGGGCATTTTCCTAATATTGACCAAAAGCCTTTTTCTACAATTCACGCATCAGCTGCTGAAATTTTCTCACTAACGAAGAAGAAATGCAAATGTTCGTATGAATATAAGATTTCTAAAGAACAAAACTAATCTAGTATAAAATCTAAGATAAATGCACCCTGAAGCATGAAGCTCTGAAACATGGAAGAATTTGTTTTAGGAAGTATATATGGACTTACAGTTTCACATGTAAGACATCTGGTTTCATTAGTTAATGTTCCCTGAAAGATTTCATGAACCCAGGTTGGGTCTGGCTGGCTGTTATTTTCATTGTCGATGTTGCCATTTGGTAGGCGACCATTTTGTTTCTCTTGTTTTCTTTCCTCTTGTAAGATATCCGCAATTGTATTTAATAGATAGTTTAAGAACTCATGTGCATCCTGCTGCATGTAGTTATCAAAAAGCTCTACAAGATAAAACAAGAGGTTTTTTTTAATTAATCGTTTACCGCTATGCTACAAAAAAGCTTTTAAAATAAGTGACATTTCAAAACCAGCCTGTATTTCATGTCTTGGATCATTCATGACAATACAACACCAACCCAAAATGCGAGCTTCAGAAACTAAGGCAAAGATATAGGAGGTGGTAAGAGGGGAGAGAAAGTCAGATTGCATTCACAGAAATCTCTCAGCTGATCAGAATTAACAGAAGAGTGAACCATTCTGCAAGAAAACTAGGACATGATTCAACTACCTAAACAGAACTTCAAAACAATCACCGCAGGGACTACATGGAAGCCTTCCTATCATTCACTTGATGACATCCAGGAGTAAACTTCAAATAGAAAACAAAAAACCCTGAGTTATTAGCAAAGCAGGGAGAATTTGATGCTAATCTATATCATTTGGTGAGGTTAAGTAGTGCCAACAGATCAGTCAAGAGTACAAACGAAGTAGTTTATGTAATGAATTAATACGCTATTTTTGAGAAGAGTAAGTTCAATTCTGAATCTAGGCAATTGTAAGGTCTTTATTTAATCAAGTAAATCAAGACAGAACAAGAACTACAAGTCTCTTGAGGTAAAACACTTCAGAGGTTCTTCACGGCGTTACATCACAGCCCTCTCATGACTATATTCCCAGTCAGCAAATTAGCATTAAGTACAATGGAGTGAAAGCTATACATTGTTCATTTTACAATTAGAAGAAATTTAAGCAAACATAACAGTGTTATCTTCAGCTGATCTCAAGCCAACAGCTGGTTCACAGACAGTTAAACTTTAAGGTCATTAATATATGTATGTTGTATTCAGACATTGAAAATAAAGATGACCATATCCTGAGCTGCATTCAAATCAGCATTACAGTCTGGAATACACTATGTTCTCAGTCATCCTCCTGGTATAGCTGGAAGGGAAACTAGATCGGTATTGCATACCTACCTGATTCTTAAACTACCTCTTCTTTAAAGCCCAATATTATATGCCTGTACAGTAAGCATTTAATAGCATATATAATGTCGACAATTTAGCCGTTTATTTATATAAATGGTGAGAATATAATCACTAAAAGAGACCTAAAAAGCCAAGAAAAGCTGAACTTTCACATCTGGTTTCTCTAATGAAGATTTTCCAATTACCTTCTCCTGCTTAGAATTTTAGTGTCATATCATAATTAAGCATTAAAAAGAACACTTTCTGAAAACAACTTAAAGGCTCCTGAGGTTTACTTTCTGCTTTCCATTTGAACCATTCTCCATGTTTGTCATAGTTAGTCAACATTCACTGACATAATGAACTATTTCTGTAAATGCATCAACATACGAGCATACTTAAGTAAACTTACCAAAGAACGGAATGACAGTTTTCTATTGGTAAGAGATTGTACATTATCTGAGAGCTTTTTTAAACAATATTACTACAACTCATTGTGAGCATTTGCTGTATGGATCACTTCAAATCAGGAATATCACTATACTATTTTATTTCTTGCTTTTACTACAGAGATGGACATCATAACATTTAAACACTTTTTTAATTGCATATATATAGTCTTGAAGAGATTACAAGAGTATGAATATGTCTATTGCAGCAGTGTTAAATACGGTACATCATACAGTTTATTTAAATCTAATGGTTATGTTTTAGAAAAATCTTGTATTTTTATAAAAGTGTATCCAAATTGAGTACTAGATTACAAATGCACCCTCAGCAAGTTTGCAGATGACAATGAGCTGAGTGGTGCAGTTGACATGCCTAATGGATGGGATGACATCCAGAGGGACCCGGACAAGCTGGAGAAGTGGGCCCACGTGAACTTCATGAGGTTTGACGAGGCCAAGTGCACAGTCCTGCTCCTGGGTCGGGCCAATCCCCAGCATCAATACCGGCTGGTGAATGAAGACACTGAGAACAGCCCTGCAGAGAAGGACTTGGGGGTACTGATGGATGAAAAGCTGGACATGAGCCAGCAATATGTGCTTGCAGCCCAGGCGGCCATGCATATCCTGACCTGCATCAAAAGAAGCATGGCCAGCAGGTGGAGGGAGGTGATTCTCACCCTCTACTTTGCTTTGATGAGACCACTCCTGGAGTACTGTGCCCAGCTCCAGAGTCCTCAGCACAGGAAAGACATGGACCTCCTGGAGCGGGTCCATAGGCTGGCCACAAAAATGGTCAGAGGGATGGAACACCTTCCCTATGAAGAAAGGCTGAGAGAGTTGAGGTGGTTCAGTCTGGAGAAGAAAAGGCTCCAGGGAGCTCTTATTGCGACCTTTCAGTACTTAAACGGGGCCTATAAGAAAGATGGGGACAAACTTTGTAGCAAGGCCTGCTGCAACAGGACAAGGGGTGATGATTTTAAACTAAAAGAGGGGAGATTCAGACTGGATATAAGGAAAAATTTTTTACAAAGGGAGTGGTGAAACACTGGAACATGTTGCCCAGAGGGGTGGTAGATGCCCCATCCCCGGAAACATTGAAGGTCAGGTTGGACAGGGCTCTGAGCAGTCTGATCTAGTTGAAGATGTCCCTGCTCATTGCAAGGTTGGACTAGATGACCTTCAAAGGTCCCTTCCAACCCCAAATGTTCTGAGAGTCATTAAATGACTCTATCATTTATATTTTAACATTAAATTATTTTCTAAAATATTACAACCAATTATTCTCAAAGAAAGAAACAGGAAATCTGTTTATATTTAGGATATCAATTACATTTTAAAAAATTAGCCAAAACTACTTAGTGATTTTAAATTCTTTTAATCCTTTAAAAAGTAGCTTGAGCTAAGTATTGCATAAATTCTAAGTTAATTCAAAAAATTTGTGGGTTTTTAAGCTAGATTGTCACAGGGAAGTCTTAACGTCTTTTCCACATACTCAGTCTGGGAGACTGATTCCTGCATTCAAAGAGTAATGCTTTTTTTAAACCAAAACAGCAGTTTTACAGTTAATTTTGATAAAAAAATACAATTCACAGAGAGGCAAAATTAGCAAGCTCTTTCATCAGCAGCCACTGACATTACACTCGGTTCTACATGAAGAGCAAGAGACAGGGATTCTCTGTCAAAACAGCTCCAAGACTAAACCCTTGTTCTAGGGTCACCTGTTCCTTATATTGTAGCACTTTCCTCACATAACAAATGTGTAGGTATTTCACTACGTCAACTTCAGAATTAAATCATATTTGCTATGATTATTATACAAGAAAAAGAAAAAAAAGGTTACCATTTTCTTTTCGTAATCTTGTTATAAATTTCTTGGGAGGTATTACTCCAACTTTTTTCTTCTGGGTGGCTATACTGTGGAATAGATCTGCTAAGCATGTAAGGAGATTTTCTTTTTTTCTGGGTTGACTCTTGTATGCTAAGACTTTGTCTCGAAATGGTCGACAAAAATAAAGTGCTTGAAGAACTGAATTGCAGTAGCATGTATTCCCAAACTATAAAATAAAAGAGAGATCTATTAGCTTGCATTGCATTACTGTATAGAGATAAAATTAAATCCATAGTACAAGAGAACGCAAAAGCAGGGGCAAATTTTCTATAAGTCATTTATTCTTCAAGATAGCAAACTTCTGTTTCACAAAGGATTAACAAGTACACTGTATGTAAATGCAAGAAAAGCCTATTGAACAATACTATATAATTTTGTCTCACTTGTAAATTTAAATTATCCATAATATTTTGCATTTACTTAGGTCAAAATGTTCAACAAACGCCGCCAATTTCACAGCTCCCAAAATACGCCCAGGTAAAAATATCTATCCATCTACCACAAGTCAGCCACAACAATAAAGAACAGCCACAGCACGACCTTGTAGCGTGAAGAAATTCAGCTGTAAATTGAGAGCTTCTCAGACACTTCAGAAATTGGACTCTTCAAAACTTACTGTGATCAAAGTCAAAAATAACTGCTTTAACCTGTTCCTACATTGTTGGTTCTCATTCTAAGGTGACAGGATTAGCATTCAGGAGTTTTCTTAAAGGATTGCAACATGGCTTGTTTAGGATTCAAAGCCCTGGCACAGGTGGTAGTTTCAAATTGAGACTGAAAAGAAAAGAATGCACAATTCGGACGTGCATTTTAAAGGATGCAGGCCACTGAATTGAAATGGGGCAGCTAGAATAGCATCCATCATCCCCTTTGTACCAGGACACTGCAGATGTCCCCCGTCCCCAGACTCCTTCCAGCCCTCGGGCACTTGAGTTTTGTGATCACTGACGCTGTCTCCAGCTCACCCCATCACTGCATACCTCCCCATTAGCTCTGTGAAGGCATCATGAGCTGTCAGCGGGTAGAGCCACTCTCATTTTACGTTGCCCTCCTCCAGTGAAACCTATTACCTAACACACAAAGTGTGAGAAAAATCTTTATCAGGCCCTCAGCAAGTAATCTAACCTTTTAGCTACAGTCACTCAACCTGCAAATTGAAGAACATACCCACTACACATATTATGTAAAATGTGAAAATGATGCTCATATTTACGTTTTAGATAAAGATAATAGCATAGCCAGCAAACGCTTGGGCTATATTGCTATGGGGAGACTGTTATACAGCAAAAAGAGTGCATTTAGAGATAATTTAAGAGTGGGTTCTTTCACTAGAGAAAAAGAACTAAAAGCTTTTACATCTTCGGAATAACAAGGAAGTAACTGTTTTTTTGCTCTCTCCCAATTGAGACAATATCAAAAAAAAGAGCACTGTGCAATTCAACCACAAAACTGGAAAGTAAGATGTTTATTTTAAATTACTGAGATAAGAACTACTTTCTAAATACCCAAAACACACTCAAAGAATGAGTAAAAAGTGTATTTTAAAAGAAAGATATTAAGAAGTCTTAAGGTCTCCATATTAAAAAGTGAGGAAATGATCACCCTTTATTTTTATTCATTTAAGTTAGGGAAAATGCTTGTAATAGCTCCTTTGTGGTCCAAATCCGTATTCAAGTAGGTCAATGAACTTAGGAAAACTAGGGCTTTTTTCCTTCAAGGAGGCAGATGAAATCATAGAGTAGTTTATATCAAAACATTTAATATTGTAAGCTAACTAATTATCAGTTTACAATTAGAAATAGCCATAAAAAGAGAACTACATTAAAGTATTAATAAAGTTCTTAAAATTAAATCAAATGGGAAAAGAACTAAAATTTCTGCAGTAAGTGGCAAAAAATGAAAAGGCAGCAAATTAGACATTTCATAATAATTTTAAAAAGGAACAGTCTCATGACAAATTAATTAGAATGGCCAACATACAATGAAATGCAGCAAATGCAGAACACTGAACAAAATTCAGATGAATGTAGTATGTATGTAGGTAACCTACATGCCTGTGGCTAGGAAATAAAACCAAGCAGATTAAGTTCATAAAAGGTTTTCTTCAACTAAATTCAGAAAGACAATAGGCAATAGAAGATTGTTTGAAAACACACTCCTGAAGAAAATTTTATTAGTTGACATTTGTTTTGTATCTAACACATCAGCCTTCATCGCTTCAAAACCTAAAATCCTTGTAAAATAAAAGCTTCCAACTGTTAAAAAATTATGACAGTACTAATCAACAAGGGGGAAAAGGTGGGGAGGTTTCTAGACTAAGCAAACAGGGAATTTATTACACAAATACATGCTGGCCTTACCACCATTATTACTTTAATTCCCACCTTTAACTCCAATACAAAAGTACACCTCTCATTTCGAAAACACCCAAGACCTTGCTTCGGTCTCCCCATCCTCCCACCACGTACTGAACACCTACGCTTGCCTTTCTAATTCCACTTCTTCAGCACTCAGCTCTCCAGCTAGCCTGGCCAACCGACAGCTTCCTTCTGCCCTCGCTCCACAGTTAGCACTGCCTCAGAAGCACCACACTTCCAAGAAGCACTTGCAGCACATGCTGCACTGTATAACGAAATGTTTGTGAAGTCTGTCTCAGAAAAACAGTAGAAAACCTCAGAAAGACCATCACTCTAATTTTGTATCTTAAACTGGCAGCCTGATACTGAAACTCTGCTATCTCATTCAGGGGAAGGTAATGGAGACTACATACAGTGGAGTTATTTTAACCCCTGTTTTGAACTGGTTTATTGCTTGTCCCTATTTCTGTGAGGATTATCTTAAGATATGTATATCTAAAAAAAAATAAAGAGACAGATTTCCTCTTTTCAGTTCATATTGTTCTGTTCTAAATTCTAAGAAATCAGATTATTTTCTTTCACAAAAATACTGCACTCTGCATGTTTCCCACACACACTTTTTTTTTTTAAATTCTGAAATTGAAGTGACAACACCCAAGTCTGTGTGGAAATATGAAACAAACAAACAAAAAAAAAGACAATCAGGAAAGCTGCAACAAAACCACAACATAGTCACTAAAGCTTACAGTTTACTCTTCTGATGAAACACACAACTGGAAAGTTGAACCCCACAGACCTACAAAACCAAGAGTTGTACAAGAGCGTAGATCTGCTCAGAACACTGTAACTTTGTACAGCACTAGGGTTCCTCCCAGCTCCAATGCACTGGCAGCTCTGACAAGTTTTATCTGTTGCAATGGACCCTGCCAGTAAACAGGATTTCTCCAAAGAAATCCATTCCTAGAGACTGAGTAACCAAACTCCTGGCTCTAGAAGTCTGGTAAACTGCTGAAGAGCTACCAGAGTAGCTCTTATGAGATTAAAAATGTTCATTCTTTCACACTCATTGGATAAAATAATTGATTTAATAAGTGAAGCATGTAGATTTGAATAGTTTGCATTACTCCACTGCAGAGAGAAGGAAGAATGATAGGGAGACTTGATGTTCCTGATGGGCCATGTGTATGGTACATGATAATACTAACATTTTCATCTCACCTTGTATCTTAAATATTTCCTGGTGATTTAGTGAATGGTATTCTCCTTCAAGCCTAAGCTTAATTTTCCACTTAGAACTTTCATTGATAGAATCAAACATTCCATCAACCATTTGGTCTTCCCTATGCTTCCCATAAACACCCTTTCTTAATTCTTCTTTTACCTCTCAAACTGTTCTTCCAGCACATCCTCCTCCTCCAAAAAGCTGGAAAGGAGATAACATAGTGCTTCTACCTTCTCTCCTTTTACACCACCTCTGGATAAATGCTCCATTTACCACTGACAGATCTCTATTTCAGAATTGTCACCTTTATCTAAGACCCTGTCCTGCATTCCAGACATCTCAAATAGCCAGCTACCACACAGTTAGAAGAGAGCTATTGATTTCCACATCATCTCCATTTTTTCCATTTCTCTGGACAAAGTTAGCAGAAACAAAATCAATAAGCAAATTAGAAAAATATAGCAATAAATGTTAATGAACCTCTAAGAGCTTTGATTCTTGTAATTACTTTAAAACAATTAGAGAAATCAATGAAGGCAAAAATTGTGATTTCTATCATTTCTCAATCTAATATTTTTATTTATTATCTAATTATCTAATCTTCCTTTTAATTATCATTAGCTCTGTCATTCTTTCTGAGTGGCCATTGGCCATAGTTTGCTAATGAAGAGGTCACTACCTTTCCTCTTCCCGACAGATTTAAATTCTGTAAGCTTACTACACATTTATGGCATATACATCGTGTTAGTAAACACAGACAGTAGAAAAGATCTGAAAACAATCCAAGCAACAACATGACTAAATTTCCTCAGCCAACAGTGAAAAACATAGCACTAGTGTGCCATTGATGTAGTGGAATCCCATTTTACCATTCATTACAATTTAAAGAACTTTGGTCCATAAAACTTTATGGTTTGAAACCAAAATAAGCAACATTCCTGTACACAGAAAGTTAGGAGCTCTCGGAGGTATCTTAGCTGCCTGCCTCTTATGTGTATGGTTGAGGACAATGACTTGTAAGACAGATCTCCCCTCAAATTTCCTACTCCCTCTGACTACAGAAAGCCAGAATTTGTTGGTATTGATTACGTGTTAGAAAGATTGTTCTTAACTGAAACTTTTTGTAAGGGTACCAAATACGTAAAACTTCAAGATTAGGTGTACAACACAATTCCACTGTTAAGTCTTACATCCTTTCTGGACTTGGTCAAGAAATTAGGAAACCAGGTTATCTGTCAACAGAATAACAGATTTGAGAAAAGGTAAGAACAGCTTTGATGGAAAGCCTAAGTCTGCTACAGAACTAACAACAAGTATTAACAGTTAAACTACTGTATTTCCTCTTTTCAGAGAAAAAAAATGTCATTTTGAAGGTATTTTAACTTTTATGAGGAAGGAAAAAAATTACTAATTTAAGACATGGCGTTTGAGATGCATGTAAGTCAGCTTATCACTAAGAGCATTTACTGTCTGCACAGTGTATACTCAGATTGCAGACTCTTGAACCAGATCAGTGCTAAGAACCGAGGTAGAGACATCTGGTATAGTAGCAGGACAGCAACAGCAGTAATTAGTTTCATTAAGAAAAGCAAGATGATAGCTCTTGTTAAATCAGCTTGGTTTAAATATGTACTTTCTGAAGCTCCAATAAAGAAAATTATTTTGCATTTCAGAATAATGCAATTTCCAACAAGATACACTTTTCAGGGTTAGTACCAGAAGTTAAAATCTAATTTATTCTTTAAAATTAATGATTTAATTGAACAATTCAGTATTTTTTTTCCATCACTGCTTTCCCCTTTGGGCTCCATATTTTTTAAAAATCTTAATACAAATAGGAGATATGAACACTTCATATCATCAACAGTCTTTCATAGATTTTTTCTTTTACTGTACTTACTCACTTAGATTGGTGTATTATGAATTACAAACTACACATTTTAAACATCTTTTAAGACATACATTTTATTAGCAAGAAAGTGATTTTTAAAATAACCTACAATTAATAAAATGAAATAAAGTATTAAATATACAGTCTAATTTCAACATTTATTTCAGTAGAATATTTCAACAAATACCTGAATATTGAAACACATTTCAATAAGTATGTATATTCAAGGATATATCTTTCAGTGTTTTAATTATTCACTCAGTCACAGTCTTTAATTTAACAAATACACTTGTGGCATTTCAAAGCAAAGAAGTTATGGACTGAAACTTACATTAACCAAACCAAAATAGTGCTCATTAACTGGAAATTGTTCCGGACCAATCTCTTTCTCCAAAGCTGAGGCATTGGCGCCCTAGAAATATCAAAAATGGTAAAATATTAGTGTTGCAACTATGTCCACAGTGAATTTAACTAGTTGAGAAACAGTAGTGAAGTTTTTTGGCAAGTATAAATGACCAAAACCAACCAACGAAAAAATAAACAAACATCCCCAAAACCCTGGTCAAAACTGCTAACACCAAACCAGCATCTT
>NW_010392905.1:27126-39380 GCF_000710305.1 Buceros rhinoceros silvestris
CTTCCGATCTTGGACCATAAGACTTCTAGTTTACTTAACTTACACTGAAGCTCCTTCTAGTCAGGAGGGAGGAACACAAAAATAAACGAGATAGTAAACATTGAAAATGCATGAAACACCTTCCTGTCTGTACCCTGGTAAGGGTGGGGGGATGGAGTTTGTGACCAAGCTCAACAATCATATGTGGTAAATTAACCAAACTGGTTCAGCTAGTCTATCAGTTAATGCAAAGACAAGCTTGTAGGCAGGATAATACTAGCCATGAATGCAGAAAAAAAATTCAGTCCTCTGAGTTCTCTGTTGATTGGCACTCTCAGGATGTTTAGATTGTCCACAAAACCATTTCACATCGGTCTTAAAGCAGACAGCAAGTCTTCTGTGCCATATCTTAATGCTTAAATACTTCTAATAAAGAAAGAACCTAACACTCTTCCACTACAAGAAAATTATTTCAACATAATCCAAAACACCTTAGAGATATGCGTTACCAAATATGTTCTGTTAAAATTTATCTCAAAGTTAGTTATAGCATCTTTATGTATTTTCATGCAATTACACTGGTTTGATGCTATGTATTATTTTCAGACTGGAGCTTCTTTAACAACAGTTGCACTGGTACAGTATTGCAAAGCTGCTGATACAAGGCCAAATGGTGAGCTCCTCTTAACAAGTGTAATTTTCATACTGAATAGCACATTTCAGAAAAAGTTAAGAAATGCAGGTTATTCATAGGAAGAAAAGAGACTGGTCTGGTCCACTTACAGTGAAAATATAAAATATTCAAAGTGCTTTTTCTAAATACCTTGAACTTTGTAAAATTAAAAGACAGCATAGTACAGCTAATGTTGGTGTGCATTACAAATGCTGCAGCCTTTGCCCAACAAACCTGGTGGGTCTGATCCTCAAAAAGAAGTCAGAAAAGGTAACTTTGGTTACTCTGTGGTCCCAGCTGATGACTGTTGACAGAACTGGTGCAATAGACATTGGGTTTCAAAGGGAAGAGGTTTTTTTGTTCAGAGACAGGAAAACCTCTACTCTGGAAAATTCAGGTAACAAAACAAACCAGCTTTCTATGAGCTCTTACACTGACTGCTTTCAGAGAAAAGCAAATGCATCCATACAACACTGATATATATATAAAAATCTCTATCAAACTAATACATGAGCATGAATATTCTAAAATCAGGCCTAAGTGAAGCTAAAATACCACAGAGTATAAAAAAAAAACCCAGATGTGACTCCTTCCCAGCAAGTTATTTCTTCACATCAAAGACACAGCAAATAGCCCTGGATATTATAACAATAAAATCAAATAAAAATGACAGACTACACTAAAAACCAGCATGCAAGACTTCACAGATTCATTACAGACAGGGGAAGGTGGATAGAATTAAAATTAGGACTGCATAAAACTTTATAGATTTAAAATGAAACTCTGTTATGTGGTGTCTGCCATGACGTGAACATGGTACTGGAATACTTAAGAGTGGTTACACTCTGTAGCTTAGTAATTCTGAAACTGGAAGCATGCATTCAAAGGCCCATTCGGAGGAAACAACTTTAACTAGACGAGAGCGAAAGATAGCATAACTTCACACTTGGGACAGTAGAGCTCTGGTCTGTCCACAACACAGCCCCAGCTGCCTTTTCATCAGTCGTATCTCCTGCAATTATCCAGTATGATAAAGTCCCTCCTTTACGGCAGATTTGGCTGCACGGCTTACTGCTGCAGTAGTTGTTCTCAAACAGTGATGTTTGGAAAGGTGGTAAGGAAAATGGGTAAAAAAGTCTCATTTAAGACTAAAGCACTCCATAATTTCTGAATATTTAGTTTTGCAGTCTTATTGAAACACACCCACAAGCTGTGGTAAGGTGGATATCATTTACAAGTAAACTAGAAATAAAAGAACTGTGCAGCCCCTTTTATCCTATTGTTAAAATCTCTGCTTCTTTAAAAATAAACAAATTCAAGAGCAGGCTTTTAGGAAATTCTTTCTTTTCGAAGCCAGGGTGGAGTAGCTGCTTTATTCTATCTTTGGAAGGAAGAACAATACAGTATAAACTTTGATGTTTCTGTTTTGCATAGTCCGGAACGCTGTATGTAGTTTTCTAGCACAATAAAGATCCTGACTTGACAATAAGACAGACATGCTGAGATACTCCAATGTTGTTATGGCTGTCTGATTATTCAAGGTTGCTTCATTCAAAGCTTAGACTTTCACACGGTTTCAAAGCACGGCATTACCTGTGTTTATGAATGTTTTATTACTACAAAACAGCATGAACATTTTACACCAATATAAAAACCTTTAAGCTACTTACGACTTGCCTCTACAGCTCTCTTTTTGTCTGTCATAAAGGATGTTATTCCTCCCCCCAAAGTAATCACTTATAATATGCACAGGGTGTTGGCTGCAGAGAGCGAAAACAGTATGCAGCAGGGGGTTGAAAGAGTACATTAAAATGCATGTTCACATCTGACCCACAAAAGCTATTTTAAAACTTAACTATTGCTTGCTGCAAAATGTTTCCCATTCATTACTACAGTACACATTATTAGCCCCAGTTGATCCTTCCATTATGCAAATACAGATGTAGATGGGAAGCACTGTGACAACACCAACTATTATGGTATATCATCTTTTGGACAAGAGGACAGCAGAGGCTTAAGGCAGAAGTGGAATCTATCTCTTTCCATCAGCCAAGATGGACTTACTGGACTTAAGATCTAGACTTGGGAGATTCCAGTCTGTGATGTTCGCTGCAAAGTACAGAATTTTTTCCTCTGCATTTAACTGGAAGGTGGGAAGATCCCAAAATGAACCTTTCTTTTTTGGAAGCTCACAGAACAATCCATACAATAGGTGCTCAGAACCCACACTGCAGTATGTCTGTGACACTGTGCAGGTGACAGAAAGGAACATCATCAACTTAGGTTAGTACACCCACCTCCAGTTTCCCCTGCCCTTCTGAGTGGAAGTACACAAAACCATCATCCAGATGTGGGAAGGAACAGAGGCACAACGGAAGTCCAAGAAAGCTAATACTGCAATAGTACTAGCATTTACCAGTTTTTGCACCTCTTCCAGCACAGAGATAATTATACAGGCACACAAGATACCTATTCGTCACAGTTAATGCAATACCGCTTTACAAGTGAGAAGTTTGGCTACTAAGGTGTGTATACAAGAACACAATACGAAATCAAGATCTGCTTAACTTCTCTTTGTTATTGAAAATGAACCTGGAAACAACGTTAAAGCATCAGAGATTTAAAAACAGTGTTCTTACACATCATGAAAATTAGGTGTAAAACTGAACTATTGCACACTTCACAGAATTTCAGAATCAGAAAGTGGTAGGGTTTGGGAGGGGCCCCTGAGGATCACCTAGTCCAACCCCCCTGGTAAAGCAGGTTCACGCTTGCTGAACATTTATGGAGACCAAATGGTGGATGTCAGCACAGTGAGGTGGCGGGTGGGGCGTTTCAGCAGTGGTCACCTCCGCAGGCGCACATTTTTATGAGTGCGGCACACAGGTTCTTGTTCATCGCTGGCAAATATGCACAGTCAATGGTGGTGACTGTTGAAAAACAGTGTTTTGTAGCTTGAAAACCTGCCATATCAAACAGTGTTACTGTGCTCTTTGTATCTGTTGTAGTTTCCATGGAAATAAATAGGACGCATTACTTTCGGAGCAATGTATATATCATCAGCAAACTTGCTGAGGGTACACTCTGTCCTTTCCTCCAAGTCATAATTGAATATGCTGAACAAGACTGGACCCAGTACTGACGCCTGGGGAACACCATTACCTACAAACCTCCAACTAGATTGCGCTGCTGATCACAACTCGCTGCGCTCTGTCATTCAGCTCATTCATCCTTGCGTTTAACTTCAAACTGAGCAGATAAATCATGAATTACCTTAGCTTAACCATGTTGAACAGTTATTGTTTATCTCCCCCATCAACTTAAAGAAAAAGGCTACACTATAGGATTTATCAAAGATCCCCTTAGATGCCAATTTCTTAAGGGATGAGAATCAATGTTTACCATGGAAGGTCCTTAATTAAGTTTCTCAACTTTTATTTTCAAAGAGCTCAAGGCTTCTATAAATTAACATTAACGAAATAAGCAGTTTCAGTTTAGTGGAATCAAAGCCCAAAAAATAGAGTGGGAAAGTGTTTCATTTTATTAAGTTGAATTTTCCTGATTTTCATGTTTTACGAATATACATTCTCCCAAAGTTCTAAATGAAACTAAAAAGTACCTGACATTGTACATTTCAATGGAAAAGAAAGAAAAAAATATAAAGTGCTGACATATGATAGGTTTTGTTTTTTGTTTAGTTTTTTCACTTGCTAAAGCAGTAATATCTTTAAATGCCATTTCCGCTTCTGTTACTGCCTTTTCTCACTGCCTCAAAGGTCACACTACTGTAGTGGTACAAGTCAACTAGTACTCCTGAGACACACTAACAGCTAACATACGGAGCCAATCGGAAAAGCTAATCCGCTGGTGCTTATGATCTGACATACACATTTGGTTTTCAGAGGGTTTTTGCCAGATTAGTTCTAGGCTGGCTCTGTGACTGAACACCCAGCTGCCTCTGAACTGTACCACTTGATTTAGTTTCCTCCAAAAGGAATCTAATTTGTGCACTTTATGACCACACCGAGATGCAAACTGAAGCGAGGTAAACTGGGATGCCTGGGAGGATCACTTCAGAATTGCACACATCTTACCTGAGCTAAAACAGTAACAAAAATGCACTCGGCACTTATCTAAAGAAGAAAAACAAGCCACCCTATATTAAAAATACTGTCGAAGAACATGTCCGCAAGCAGGCAAAGAAGAGCAGTTATAAAGCGTCCCACCTTGTTGTTATCATCCAACCTAGTAGTCAGCATTTCTCTTACAAAGACTTGATTCATAATCAGCCTACTGTGCTTGAGGATTACACTAGTGGTAGTCTTACTGGGGTGGGGTAGGAGGATTTGGTCTGTAACTTTCTCGAGTAAGAATCAGTTGATAACTTGGAGGGTCATCTTTTCAGTAGCTTGCTCTAACAGCTACATCCTCCAGCTTTATCGAGTTGCAAATTTCCTGAGTAAAACAAAAAATTTCAGCTTTAAAAGAAATTTTTTAACCCCAAACTTAAATTTCTTGTCAAAATTATGTTCATTTCTCACTTCACACATGCACTATGCTAGATCCTTTCCTAAAATGGTTTCCAGCTCCCTCAGGAAGTATGGAACAATAAAGATAAAAGACTCAGATAAATAAACCATGCTGCACAGGTGTATGTAAGCCAAATTTTTAAAATATGACCTTAGCTTTAGGTAAGTGAACAACAACAAAAAAAACCCCAAACCCCCACAAAACAGAACTTCTATTCTTCCTAGTGACAGAAAGGCATTACGAGTAAAAGGGAAACTCAGTAACCAGGAATAGCAATGATCTCCTGAGCAAGAGTAAAACGGTAAAAGTGTAGAATTAATTTAATTATTTATAATTCCCCCCAAATAAATCTCAAAATAGACGCACTCATTTATTAGTGCTTTCACTTTTTTTTTTGCCATGCGTGAGAAGGCTCTTTGTTGTCTGTGCCACCACTGAAGGTATACAGAATTTCATAGCCCACACTAATTAACGCCCTGTGACTGATGGAATCTTCTGCTAAAGAAGAAATACATAATTCGATTCTTACAGTTATGTTTTATCGCAATATGTGAATACATACTTTTCCATGTATTTATATGAATAAAGATTAAAAGCAAACAGAATAGCTATATCTAATCAGTTTATACCTGTTGTTTCAACGGCAACCAAAATGGAAACGCGTTCTTTTGATACTGCTTCCAGCCCAGGAAGCAGAAGTGAAATATGCTGAGTGGGATTCAATAATCCTCACTGATCACAAAAGAACATGTGTTAGTAAAGTTGTTAGTATTAGTTACAATAAATATGTAATATTTTGATAGTTTCGGTTTGTATTTTAAAATTACTTACAAGACTTGATGATCTTAAAGGTCTCTTCCAACCAGATGGTTCTATGATTCTATTATTTCATTAACTGATTAGCTTAAGACATAGTCCTGTACATTTTAATTGCGTGCAGCTAAAACAGGCTTTTTATTGAGTACAAAGTAAAAACATCTCTGCCTGGACACAGAAAACTATAGCATAGCACAAAATTACCTTCTCTTCACACTTAGTTATGCCTACCAAACTCATCTTTTTGAGAACCGCTGAGCACACACAACATATTTGCCTTCACAACAACCAGATATAGTAATATTTCCTTCTGTTTTTCAATACTGAAGTCAAAGATAAGTTACTCTCACTTATGAAACTGAGACTCGGAGTATCACAGCTCTGAGCTTGGCTCTTTCATGGAGTGGATGTTCAAAGCATGAAAAGATAGAAAGATGTTTCTATAATTCTTTCCCAGTTGCTGCCAGACTTGAAATGGACTTTGTCTGCTATCCCCAATACAGAATTAAATCGCATTGCTAAAAACTAAAATACTGTCAGCAAGACAAGTTGTAGTTCTACTGCGTAATTCCAGAAAATTCCTGGGGTAATGCTGTTTGTGATATAAGGTGCCTTTGCTTCAGTTTCCTCCAATGGGATGGATTTTCGACAGCATCAGTGCAACACATCTCATAATGATGCTTATTAAGGTGGGTCCCAAAAGATCAAAACCATTACCTTCAAAGACTTTTAGTTAAAGGTTGAATCACACTAACAGACAAGATAGGAAGTCCGTGAGATGTATTTAAAAGAGGATCTGATGGTGACCTTAGAAATCTTTCACTGCCTAAAAGTACAGACAGCTATAAGCATTATATTAATCTTTTAGACAAGTCAGACTTACCTAATCACCCAGAACTGGTGGGGGGTCGGGTGGGGAAGAACACATTTGCTCAGCCACTTTTGTTGATAAACCAGTATGTTGCTTTTATTATTTCCCATTTTCATGGAATTATAAAATGAACGAGTTTACCGAAAATTGTAAAAATGTTTTCCAGTTCTGGTCTACTTGCATTAGTAACACCTGGTTCTGTGCTACAAAAAGATCTAGATTTTTTTTTTCCTCAACTGAGGAATATCTATTCAGATAGACCTTACTGGAATACACAATTTGTTAAAAGCATTTAACTTCAGCAAACTTTCTAAGCTAGGAAAACAAAAGTTACCTCCTATACGGAGTTTTTATATACCTCTTCCCTTCAACAGACTGAAACAGAAAAGTACACAAAATCAATGTGTGGACAGACACCCTTTAACCACATATTTACAGAATCATTCCTAGAAGTTTTAAGGCAAATTAGTTGCTTCAGTAGTTTAAAAAGTAAAGACAAAGACTATATAAGTGACCAATCTAAATATTCAAGCTTTGTCTAGCAACAGGATCAGTTATACCCACTGACACAGCTAAAATTCTGTCGGCAACACTAGAGTCCAAGTTTGTATTTCATTGTTTCTTCATGCTTAGAACTTGTATTCATACAGGTAAAAAGGAGCATTTACATAATTGAAATTATCCAACTGAGTAATATGCCAACTAAATAATTCCCTGTGCTGGTATAAATATTGCTCCACAGTCTCACAATTTCAGGTACATTTTTCTCTGTGTTCCGTATCATTTTCGTATCATTTTATAGTCATTTAGAGTCAAATTCATATTTTGAAGTAGATTTTAAAAAAATCTGTCTAAATTAATCAGTATACTAAGCAGTGTCACAAACCCAGTATTTTAAAGAGCAAATGTACAGACTTGTCTCTTATTACCATATTGTAGCATGTTACATATACAAAAACGATGATGACAAATGCTGCAATCATGTTTAAATCTTAGTGGCATATTTATCATGAAATATTCTCCTGATAAGAACTCCAACAGATGAGTGAACCTCCCTACTGTGGTTTAAACTCTCACTCCAACTGTCTAGCAAATACTTCTCCAAAATTTAACATGCTTGCAACAGAATCACCACAACAGAACACGTGCCTGAACACTCCACTCCACTGATCAAGGCAGATTCAGGTCATGATGCCAGAGTGAAATGTGGTGGCTGAGACACAGCACATGTTTCTTCTTGCCAACCCTGCTACATAAGCAAGTCAGACAGCGGGATAAAGGAGTATCATAACACTGCTATTTTCTCTGTATTACTCTAGTCGTCTCCTCCTCTGCTTCATTTCTATCACCTCTTCTCTTTGAAGCTATGTTTTTCCACAACTTTTCTTTCCTTGCTGTAACTCCCAATAGTCACTTCTTCTAGTGTGAGGCTTGTGCACACTTTCCTGTGGAATCAGTTAACCTGGTCATCAATTAATGTTTAAATATTATAATCTGTGCTTCAGAGGAGACGCTGCAATTAGAAGGAACAGGACTGAGTACATCAGAGCCGTATCTGGCTGACTGCACACTATGGCAAACATCAATTTACATTAAGAGCAGATTTCACAATCAGGTTTGACAACCCTATTGTAAACAAGTAATTCTGTAAGGACTAATGAAGTCCATATATATATATATATATATATACACATACACCTATCTCACAGTTCATTATAACATTTTGCTGCAATTGAGTGTTTTTATAAAATCTCTCTGCTACAGCATCCAAGGTAGGCATACTGCATCCTTCCCTCAGCCGGGCACTTTCCAGGGTCTGTTTCCTCTAAGCTGCCTTTTCTGCCTCACATGCTCGTTTGAACTTCAGTACCTCTGAGACCTCTTCATTCTTGCCAAATGTGGCTGAAACAGGCAAAAGGATCCTGGTGACAGTACCCTTACTCAGGAGGTAGGCAGGAAAGGGACAATGGCCAGCCATTCAGAGTGACTTGACAAGTCTTATTCCTTTCAAAAACAAAACAAAAATTTGGATTGTAAAATATGCACAGTCTCCTCATGCAGAACACACTGCTGCATCACACAACCAACAAAGTGATGTATTTGATGTCAGTGTAGTGGGCTGAATCAATCACTGAAAATATTCAGCGACACTGACCCTTTAGAAGATGCTAATCCGGCAGACAGAGAAAGGAACTCAAACATCTGAAACATGATGAAAAGATTTTCATGTTTAAGGGTACAGCTTCTATATTATCATAGTTTTTAAATGTCATTAAACTCTTGCAGGTTGTGCTAACATAATCAACCAGTTTCTAGAAGAAACGCTGAAAAACTAGCATTACTACCATTACAACTTTCTTCTGTATGTCTAATACCAACATCTTTGTAGCTTTTTGTAGCTTTTAAGCTACAAAGATAATTTCTATCTTCTCTTTGCTTCAGCTACTATAAGACTTGATACCTTTCAACTGCTGGCAAGTGTTTGCTGTATCCTAGACAACAGAAACAAAAGTCAGAAGTATGAGATTCCATCTATTTTATGGCAAGTATAGCTTGGGGCATATCTTCACTGCAGTCAGCACAGGTTACTTTATCACTTCTCAGCCATGCATAAAAACCCCATACAACCCAGTCAGGTAACACTTTGACTTTGCAGTTTAATGCACGGATCAGGATAAAAGACCAAGTGCTACTTTCACTGCAAAGACATTAAGAGGAAAAAAAAGACCGCACTTTTAACTTCATCCATTTTCCAACAAGAACAGTGGCTAAACCTCTCAAGGGCAATGTATTTTCCAGAGCTTTTCCACAATCTCCATCCTCGTAATTAAGACTTTACTACAGAAGTGGTGATGTAGTGCAAAGAAGTTCAAAGAAGCTCAAAAGGGATACAACACTAGGAGACAGTGCTACACGAAAAGCTCTGCCATCACTGGCATGAACACTGGCGTACAGATCAATGAACTAATGAAGCATCCCTCTGTAGACAGATTGTGCTCTTGTAAGACCATCTCAAATGCCACCACAGCTAACAAACTAAAAATACTGGATATCACTCTTCACTGTACCCGCACAACCTGCCACTACTGTAAAATATAAGGTATTGCATTCTAATACTCACAGATTGAACAACAAGGCTAAGACGCATAAAATGTGAGTCAGCAGTGAATTTGGATACAAAAAAAGAAGTCATGAAACGTAGGACTGAGATGGATGAGCTTCTTCAACATGGTTCCAGACTGCGCTTTTACACGTGCATACATGCATGTTAGGTTTGTGTACGTATAAACTGCCTTCTGACAAAAATTGCCAGCTACTGGTTTTGTACTAACCAAACACCAAAAGAGAAGCAACAACACAAGAGTTGTTGTAAGAAGCGTGGGGAAAGGCAAGAAAAACTTGTAAGAATTTTTAGGGAGTTGTCTGGCAGTTTATCAAACTGTGGGTTGACAAGAAAAAGAATTGCCAAGGGAAAAAAAATATACTCAGCAAATATATTCCTTTTTGGTTTTGCAATACATATGCTTAAACACGAGTATACAACTCTTGTTAAAATGAAAAAGATCTGCCTCACCATAACCACATTGTAGTGTACAACTCCACAGTAAACATCAAGTGCTTCTTCACACTATCTTTACCAAAATACTTTTAAGCACAATCTAATAGTATCTATTAAATGTTGGGAAAACATTTACAGCAGGTATCCTACACTAGCTGTCCCATCTCACAGTACTATTAAAGCTCATTCATAGAAAGGAAAAATCTTATGCCTGGAGCTTATCGACCTAAGTGCACATGATTATGATTGGACAGATAATACCTAATTGCCATCAGAACTTCCACTTCATGGGTATAGACACATTCATAAGATTTTCAGTTGAAAAAATTGTTTCGGGATTGACCCAAATGTAATGATGTAACATCAATGACATAATGTCATTTCTGAGAAACATAAATACAGAATAATCAGCCTGGCCAGTCCAGATGTACAACATCAATGCTGCCCAGATGACAAAAAATGACGTCCCAAACTGGACCCAAGTCAAGAGGCCAGCACTGAATTTATGCTGACACAAAGGCTAGTGGTCAAATGTGGGTGAAAAGATGTTAGCTAGAATTGCAGTAAAACGACACTGTCCTAGCTCAAGGATCAATCTTACTGGCTCCTCAACAGTCTAACCTAAAATCTGACTTTGTCAGAGAATGAAAACTCCTGAAGTACATGGTATACGTCCTACAACATTTGGCTATATAAAGATGCTGCTATACATCTTATGAATTCGAGAGTCAGACTTTCCAAGTCCAAACGAGAATATCACAAAACACATTTCTCCAGCTGATCAACAACCACCTGAGCAATTTCACTCCACAGGCCTACAGACATTCATCCAAAATTCTCATGGGCCACCTCTGAGATGTCCGTCTGAGATGTTAAGGACTCTCAGCAGCAAGATTTATGAAAACCATAAATCAGTTTCCAATAATATAAAGTGTAAGCATTTCCCACGTTGTGAGACATCATAATGTCTCATGACACTCATGAGACATTATAATCCCAATTCAGCGCATTAACAAACTGGAGAGAACGCATTTTTTCCCTTAACCATCCCTTCCTTTGCCCCATGGAAAGAGATTTGAGAACAAGGACTTTCACTTGGCCATGGAATAGGTATAAAGGAGCACAAATGCAAGGTCTTCACCTACGAACCATCAACACACCTCTTCCACGACAAGTGGTAACTTCGACTGACTAAGGGCTATTTCCTTCCTTAAACTCAGCATTCCTCCATCAGCGAATCTACTGTGCTCCCCACCCCTCTTTAAAAAACCCCAAGCGAGTCTAATCACATCGGTATATCTGCTTATAGCTCTAACTTCTCGAGAGTAATGAAAAAGCAATCCCTGGAAGAAGCCTCCTATCAGGACCTGGATCGAAGCGAACGAGTCGAATTACACGCCAAGGCGCGGAGCGTGCTGGGCGCGCAGACCGCGCGGGATGCGAACACTTTTCCGGGTAACCAGAGGAGCACCCGCCGGCCAGCGGGCACGGCAGTTACAGCCCCACCGCATGAATGAGGGAAGCACTCGGAGAGCTGCGGACAATCACGAAGCGCACCGGGAAAAGGAGACCGCTTCTGGAAACCCTGCCCTAAAAACAACATACCTGCAATAAGCAACCCCCAGCTCCAGGCAAAGTCCCTCCCAGCTTTCGGCACGCTCTGGGGCAAAGCTGTGCTCACTAACCCGCACGCCTGGCCGGCTCCCGGCTCGTCCCCAGCCCAACCCAATCCCATCACGGTCTGCACCAAGGCTGAGTCTCCCAAAGCCGATTAACCCCGCTCCACTCCCGATCCCCACCCACGGCCGCGCTCCCGCTCCCGCGCC
>NW_010392906.1:0-10652 GCF_000710305.1 Buceros rhinoceros silvestris
CGCCCCCACCCCCCCAATTCCCTGTTAGCCCAGAGAAAAGTCCTTGATGTTCTCTCTGTCTCTGGAGAGGCAGCACTGAAGCAGAAGTGGGGAGATGAGGAAGAAGATCAGCTGTTAAAGCCCTATTATTTCTCTGGGAGGAGCAGGAAGATGCAGGCATTCAGAGAATGCCACCAACAACAAACACCAGGAGCTTTCCCCGCTGTCTTTACACATATCGCAGACAAACAAACAAAAAAGGCATTCAGATGTTCCCTCTATGTTTTACACTGCACTTTAACACCAACCTTAATGATTCCCAGAGGCTGTTACAGGGAGGAAAAAAGCATGAGCTTTGTCTATGATCTAAACATCAAACTGCAGATCAGACTACATCTGTGCACCTCAATAGCTGAAGTCTTTCCGGCCCAGGAAGCTGAAAAGCTCACCCTGTGCAGATGTTTCCACATGACGCTATCAGCCGTTCACAGAGACAGCCCTTTGAGAAGATGTCAAAATACTCAGTGAAGTTCAGAGGCAGCAGAACTGCACCCCCTCCCTGCCAGGGGGTGGGTAGTGTTCCCAGCAGTGCTCCTAGCACGGGCCTGGGAAGCACTCACACCAGCAGTTACACACCTTGGCTTAGGAAACAAAGAAGAACAGGAGTCTAAATAGAAATCCAAGGAAGCTAGGCAGCAAACCATTATCAAAACTGGAATTTGGCCAGGACTGCACAGATGAATAGTCCTACCCTCGTGCTCACACATAAAAAATGCCATGAGCTAGTCTCCTGAATGACGAGCAGTAAAGATCTCAGTTTTCCATTCCATCCAAAAGGCTGCAGAGTCCAAACAGGTCTTAGATGGGACAGAGTTTCATTGATGGTTGAGAGAAAGACTGTCAACTACTTAATCACCAAACTGCTTCCGGCAGCACCCACGGTCTCTGTGATGAAATCTCAGCAATTATTGATCAGTCCCAGCCCTGTGGGGCATGCAAGATCAGATAAGGTCACAGACTACAGTGATTCACTGGTAACCTGGAAAAAAGGCTTGTTACTATACAAGTAGTAACATTCATTGGCTACGCTACTTAATGGAAAATATGCATTTTAGAGGGAAAGAAAAAGCTTTGCCAGGATTACTGTACTAAATCCAGTTACACATAGCTAAGTATGAATGAGCACTTATACACAGTTTTAGAATTGTTTCCATTTTGGAAAAAGAAAAAAAAAACAAATCCATACTAAAATCTCAGTCTCAGCCTGTTTGGAAGATCTGAAAGATTTGTTCCACTAATACTGTAGCACTAGAAGAGGGCCTCCACAGATTGCTCAGACTCTTAAATAGTATTTCACAAACTCATTTATCATGAACATGTGTAGTAAACGTCATCAGATCACCAAGGTGTTTATATAAGAAGTCTTTATTTCAAAAGCATCAGATACCACTTACACTGATTCATCTATCTACCTATCCTCTTTCATTTGTGTATCTTCTTCCAGATTACAAAGAACAGTGACTTTGATTAGAAAATTCCCTCCGAAACTTTTATTTTTCCCCAACACAATATTCATCAGCTATCATAATAAAAAAAGTCTCACTGAAAGTTATTCGGTGACAATCAAAACAAATGAAACACAACAAAAAGTATGATGAACTGCAACAGCCAGCAGTAATATAATAGAATTTTAGTACGCTACGGCCTGTATGTATCCCAAAGAAGAGATATGCCAAGAACGTTTAGTGCTTGGGCCAGAGTTTATTGCCATGCAGAGGAATTCTCCAGGGGTTACAGTTTGCCCACAGCAGATGTCCTTCACTACATCACTGGGAAAAGGGAAAGTTGCAAGAAATTTTAAAGTCTCTCTCAAAACAGGTAATTTCTTCTATTTCTTTCTATTTCTGCTCCCAGTTTATGTTGGTCCATCATCTCCAGAGCTGCACTGTTAATAATGAAGAGGCATTAAAGCAGCCTTGTTGCTCTGCTGGAGTGGTGGGCCCTTCCTAGGTTAAGGATGATTCCTTCAGATTAAGGCAAACAGTCCATCTTCTACTGCTGCTGCAGCCCCTTTGTACTTCTTGAAGAAAATAAAGGGTCTATAAAGCTGACTAATTTGCTACCTGGAAATTCTTCTGCCATTCAAGGAATCTTTGCACAGCGCTGAACCCACGTGGCTTATCTGTGCCATTGTTTTTCAATCCCAGAGTAACCCTGTTTTCTCAGGAGATGATGTATGGACAAGGGAACCTGTATCTATGCGACTTCCCAGAGCCTTCTGGCAGGCCACTACTCCCCAGCTTTCTTCCGGGAGTTTAATTACCTCTCTGGGCAAGCTGCATACACAGGAATATCATCCTTTGACTATTATTCTTTCTGCTGAGGCTCCATGTTCCTCTGGGAATTGATGTAAATCTCCATGTCTGAGCAGCCCACATTACTTTGCGTTGCCTGGTGTCAGAACCTCAGAGCACCCTTTCTGGGATCCATGACAAGGGAGACCAAACCGCCTGTTTTATCCAAACTTCTTTCTGCAATGTGGCGGCGAAATCCACATCCTAAGGACCATCTGCCTGTCTACTGAGTATCATGGTCTCTCCCTGTGCTGACCTTCAAGCTGTCGTCCTGAATATGGAGCATACTGCGGACAGCATCATGCTTTGCCTGTATTCTTGGGAGGTTTAACTCATGAAGAGGCAAGAAGTCTAGCTGAAGGAATATTAACTCTTTCCTTTCTCTGTGAGTGTATGTGCTTTGAAAAAAATCTGAGATAACACTCACCTTTATCTGAAGAGCTGATCATGTTCCATCCTAGGCCTTCAGGACTGTTAAAATGGAGGGGGGGAAAAAAGCGCAATATATTTAGGCTTCATCCACAGGGCCAGACCTGCCGGCCAGGCCTTCTGGCATGGAGTGGCCAAATGCAGTGAGAATAGACTGACTCATTAAGCACAAAATGTAGAGGAATATGAAATCTTGATTTAAGTTTAGATCTGTGCATTTCTATAAATTTTAGTATCCCCCACACCCCCTGAGACCATATTCCCGTTTTCCCTGAAATGATTTACTACTGCAAACTTGGACTGGTTTCCTCCCTTTCTTTCATTTTGAGAAAGGCATTCTTCTCCCAGTTCATCTAGCAGGCTCTGCGGTGCACCTGCAAATCCCTGCCCCGTTCTGAAGAGACCCTCACGTTCACTTGGGAGCCAGCAGAGGAGCAGAGGGCTTGGTCTGCCTTCCTGGCTCAGCAGATGGCTATTCACCTGCCAGTACCATATATGGGAACATTTCAGCCTGGGCAAGCTGAAATTTCAGTGGACTCCATGAGGTGAATGCACACTTCCTGTGAAAAACAATACGCCTTACAGCCCAGACAGAGTTGCAGCCTGCCAAACTAGCGAGTGCAGCTATAGCTGCCCAACAGTGCGGGTCTTGTTCCCAGATCCTACCTCTAATGATGGAGAAAGTTGAGCCCAACTTCATGAAGTGGGTCTTTGCTATGGTAATGATTAATGAGTGGCAACTTTTCCTTAAAAATAACAGGAGACCAGCACAGAGGCACGTGCAAGCAGTGCTTTTCAGAACGTGCTGCCTGACAGTGCAAGGAGATGGGTATTGGAGACGCATGGCACTGTAAAAGAGGAGGCAAGAGACTCCCCACTCTCCCTGCCTTCCCAAAGCCTCTGCTTCTACAAGGAGCTGGGCAAAGCCTTGCTGGGACTGGGGCAAGGGGAAGCCTGTTGTTGCCCTCCGGTGCACATTCAGGAGGAGAACCAGGTGTCCACTTTGCAGGGAGCAAAGCTAGGAGGAGGAGGAGACGGAGCGGAGCTGCCCACAGCAGGCAGGGAGGCATCCCGCTGCCTGCTCCTGGGAGGACGCTTCTGTGAGCTGCTGGGGCAGCTGTGTGGCCTGCAATGCCCTCACCCTGGGCCAGCATCACAGCTGTGGCTGTAAATGGTGTTACCAGCAAAAGGCATTTCTGTAAGCCATAAAGCGACCACATTAAATAGGAAGAAATTAAACCATTATTCCCGTTGCTTAAGGTGTGGGCTGACATCAAACGGACTGATAATTAAAAATACAGTAATGTTTTCCCAAAATCTCTTCCATTCTTATTTCCTCTTTCGAGCTGCCTGATTAGTGTTTTATGAAGCATCATTTCATCAACTTCTAAAAATATCTCCAATCTGGGTAGGATCTATCCCCCACATGCAGGACACTAAATCGTTCTGTTTGCTTTAAAAGCACAAAGCCTACTTGGGCAAAGCTCTGGGGCAGGGGGATGGGTTAGGCATCCTGTTAACGTCCCACCAATGCTACTTTGTGCATATGCCCAACGCCAAGCAGGCAAAACTTCCACCCAAGTCAGTCTTAGAGTGCTTTGTTCAAATGGAATTTGAGGAAAAAAAAAAGGAAAAACATAGAAAGCAATTATCCAAGTTCTGTAAAATGCATGTGTATTCCTGGGAGCAAAATTTGGCAATATCCTCTTAATTTTCTTGGGGTATAAGCATAACAGCTAAACTTTTGCAATAAATTATTTAACCGAGCTTTCAATTAGATAATTCCACAGACTGTCTTGTATAATGGTCTCCAGTTCCACAAACACATCAGGTTTTTAAAAAGCAAACAAAAATCTGTGTAAAATCGAGACTGTTTTACAGTGAGCTCACCTTCCCCACGGTGCGGCCGTTGCGTATCCTACCCTCTATGCTTGACAACACAGACAAAAGTTGCAGCATATTGGCTCAGCTACAGAGGGAAATTAAAAGCTAGAAGCACAGAAGGTGTTAGGCAGCGTGTGCTGTGGCAAGTGTACTACAGTTACCCATCTTCAGTGAGCACCTTCAGCTCACACTGGAACTCCAGACTGAGGAGATCCTCTCCGTCCCTGGGCTGGGACAGTGAGAGGAGGGGCTGGTGCCACCACAGCTCGTGGAAGTCCCCAGCCCTTTCTCTGAAGTGTGCCATATTGATACTTGTTGGTATCATGACACATTTTTTTCGGCAACCGAATTGGGAAAGATGGAGAGAGTATCACCCATCACCACCTGATGACAGCGTTGAGTAAGACACCCAGCTGCTGCCCTGCAAGGCTGGGGCAGGCTCTCCTCCCCCGAGGGTGGCTTGCTTGGACACCTTCTCATTTACCTCCCACTCTGAGTCACCCGCGTTTCCCCAGGTAGAGGCAGGGTGCTCACAGCAGGCTGGAGGGCTGCCCTATCTAGGCCATCCATCTGGAACCGAAGTGCTGGCAGGTTGGGCTGGGGCTGAGCGAGCCCCTTCATCAGCCCCCGCCAAAGCTGGGGACAAGGGAGGGGAGGCTGGGTCTGGTTTATCCACGCTAGCTGATCTCCTGCTCTCCATTTCTCCCACACGTGGCATGCTTGCTCCAGCTGCAGCCTGTGAACAAGCGCACAGTGACGGGGAGGTGAGTTTGCCAAGCGTGGGTGTTAGATTCCCTCATGCCGCCCTGAAATAAATTATCAACAGGGAGCTTGCTAAGGGAAGCGCGGAGCCCAGGAGTAGCCCGCCGTGCTGCAGCTTGTGCACAGCCCTACGGACAAGCACTGGCAGCAGCACATCGAAGAGCAGGGTGTGGAAGAAGGACTGCTGCTATTTGAATGGCACTGTCCTGACCACACAAATTAAGGATTATAAAGAAAAATTATGAAAGCCAGGAGAAAGAAACGTTTTAATAGCTTGAGGATTCATGTGGACATCCTAAATTTACCATGCCCTGAAATAATCCATTGAGTTGCACATCATTTACCACTACATATGACCTCTGAAAATTTGAAAAAAAACCCCTGGATTTCATATTCGCACCACCTCACCCAATTCATATTTACAAAATTAAATACCAGGGTGATGTTTTGTCCATCTCTGTCTAGAAAATTAGCAATTATTCCACATTTTCAAGAAGCCGTATTACAAATAGTCAGTTCTAGCTAATTGCATTTAATTATTCAACCCCTGATTTAAATGCAAGTTTTTCAACATACTGCTGGTGACTTAATTAATTGTAATTACGTACAAGTCACGTTCCAGATATATAATCTTTATAAATGATAGACGGATGAGTAAGGATAGGAATCCAGATCACCAAATTCAAGTTCAGCCCCCAATTAAAGAACAGTGTGCATCCCAAATTTAAATGCTGCATAATAATTATTTCTATAAATAATAGTATCTACAGAAGGAGCTGATGACAGAGCCATATCCCAATAATTAGGAATGACTCCAACTTTGTTTACTATTCCCTAGAGATGCATGCCTATTGATTTTGTTTTTAAATGACCAGTTTATCCAAATATCTCAGAGTGTGCTATCAAGTATTGAAACTGTCTATTCACATACCTGCTCTTCTGAAGTACCACCATCTCTCCGAGAAGTCATGACTGGAGCTGAAGCAGTGTTGCCCCAATAAGGGAACCAAAACATTAGCCAACAGCACGATACATTCACCGTATTTCTCAAAGCTCTTCTCTGGTTCACCAAAAGCCATTTCTGGCATGTTTTTAGTTTAAAAGAGTGAAGTTAAATATTTTAAAGTGGAACATACAGAACATAATTCATTAAGGTGTTTTGAACTGATATTTAAAAGCTGTTGAGCTAATTCAGATATTTTGCTATTCTTATGTTTTTATAGGGAAATAAGTGATCACGGTATGTTTTAAGTTACTGTCTATTTTCCTTTAATAAAGATTGACCCCCTAGCCCTACAGGCACATTTGGCAGAAGACAGCAGATCTCAAATGAATTACATTCCTACTCCTACTGAAAATGAGTGCCTCTACTAGGCAGAGTAGAGGGACTTTGTCCGTGTCCTCACTGAAGGATAAACCTTGTAAAACTCAAATTAATCAGGAATTCACTTGGAAAAGACACAGGAAAACAGGCTTCACTTAACTATTTCTAGGCTTTAAACCAGTATCCCTGTAAGAGGCAATAGAGACATAATACTTCAAACGGACATTTCTCTTCCCTTTGAACTGTTGCAATCTTTACTCTGTCTCTTGCATCTTCAACCCTTCTCCATGCTGCTGCTAAAGTCATCCTTGTGGTTTGTCACTTCAACACCATTTTCCCCAAGGCTTTACATCACATTACCCACAGGCTTCCAGCCCTTACCAGAGGCATGATTCATAGGAATCCTCAGTCCTTCCTACATGCTTGCTTTTGTCCCATCTCACCTGGTCCTACAGCCCCCACTGCGCTCCAGATCGGAATGACTTTACTGCTTCTTGCACTTGGAAAATGCAAAACAGCTCATTATCCAATGGGTTTCTTCTGGAGGGCACAGAAAACATGTTTTAGATAATGGAGTTAGAGAGCAAGTTGGTATCCTGCACAAATAAATTCACTTCTCTTCCTGTAAATCTTGGCTCAAAACCTGCCATTTAGCCATTAGGAAGTGCAAGCTATTCTTGCCTTCTTTAATCTAGATGGCAGGTCTTTGGAAAAGGAACGGATTGCTTTGCTTGTACAAAACCTGACCTAGCTAAGAGACTCAGAGTCCCAGAGAATAAAAGCAAGCATGAAAATTAAGACCCAGACGATGAAAACACAGAGGACAATTGGTAATTTGACCTTTGTGGCTTATAAGGAATATTAGGGTTAAGAGCTTTACAACATTTGTTCTTCAATTTTCTGTTTACAAAAGATATCAAAAAGATAACTGGGAAAGATTTATTTTTTGAAACCCACAGACAAAAGATTTGCAGGTCCCAAGTTCTACACTGCTAAGCACACATATTTAGACCACTTTTGATCACCTCACACATGATAAGCATCCCGATTATCAGAAAACTGAACGTATCTCCTACCCCACCACTGATGGATATAGAGAGTACTCTCTACTCTCCATAATGAACATATAAGATATATTGACCATAGAAAAACACCAGAAACATGGGAATCTGGTAAGATTTAGGTAGGGAGCACTGAAATCCAGAAGACTGCCACAGCAGGGAAAAGAGTATGGAAGGTACTCTGCCACTTTTCCCACTGGAACATCCAGTGTGAGGTCCCCACAGTACTTACAGACCTGGCACATCAAAAAAACCCAAACAACAAACAAACAAACAAAAAACCCACAACACCCCAAACCAAAACAAAAGGAAGAGTTAACAATCTTCTTGAAATAAAATATCTGATTCCTTTTCTAGGGATCGACAGTTGCCATTTTCCATGTCGGCTTACTCATTCCTTGTAAGATTTGGCACTTAAATATCAAGAGCAGTAGCCATTTTCCCAATAGGTTCCCAAAAGAAACTGCCATCTCACTAATTAACAGAGTTTGCAGAGCCTTCAGACAGTCGTGACTTTCAGTCACTATTGATCTCATTTGGACAGGAACAGGTCCACTTGGTGTCTCCCTGTGAAGCCTGGGAGCCACCCAGCCCCACCACTTGTAGGCTCAGCAGTGGATTTAAGGCTGATTCTAGGACTTCTGCTCTTCAGGCAACACTGAAAGAGCAACAGAGGTCTCCTCTCTGATCTTACCAAATAACCCCACAAGACAGTTGACTCAGGCCGAGCCTAAGTAGAAACCACCAAGTAGAAATAAATATTACAGTTACAAAAGTAATAAGTCATTTTGCGAGCAGGAGAACAAATGATGCCTGACTCCCGTGACTTGCATCTTAGGGTGGCTTATCTCATCTCTAATAAGATACAAACTCTTATCTCAAGCCGAGAAAGATGTGGCTCTGATCAAAGGCTCTTGTTAACAGCATTTATTTCTTGTGCGATTCTCTGTAAACAAATACAGTGGAGCCCATGTTTCTGCCTTTATCTCCATGGGGGCACTGGCTCTGGTGTCTTTTATCTACTCTGCTGCCTCTTATTTCTAAGATGTGTAAGAACTTTATTTC
This sequence comes from Buceros rhinoceros silvestris, assembly GCF_000710305.1. Classification (NCBI taxonomy): domain Eukaryota; kingdom Metazoa; phylum Chordata; class Aves; order Bucerotiformes; family Bucerotidae; genus Buceros; species Buceros rhinoceros. The sequence continues at coordinate 8,859 of NW_010392906.1, forward strand.
CCTCAGATCATGAAACCTACCCCAGCTTTGGCTGAAATTGACCAAAGGATTCAAAAGTTGTTTGGGGAAACAGGAAGCCAGAAGAAGAAATGGCTGAGTGACTCTGTGACTCTTGTTTCCTTAAGCTAAATCCAAGGTAAAACACATATTTGCAGAGAAAGTACAAACCCCTGCAACAGATACTTGATAAACAAACTTTTTCTTTAGAGACATGTTACTTTCAAGGCAAGAGGAGAGTATACATGCAGAGGTTGGTGAAGGAAGTAGCCAAGAAAAACTAAATTCCTTTGGGTGCTTTCAAACTTCTTGAGAGAACCAAAAGAAGTGAGATGTGCTCATTTAGGAGCTCTTTGCTTCTTTCTCAGTAACTAAACTATCCACCGGAGCATGCTACAAGACAGGATACAGAAACCTAAAGAAAGTGAGGGAAGATCTTATTACCAAAATGTCTGACGTGGGAAGGAGATGCATTACTTACAACTTAGGAGACATCTTATACTCAATCCTCAAGCTTTTTTTAATTTATTTATTTTTATTTTTTTTTTACAATAGGAGACACTGCTACTACACAAATGCTGGCTCTTGCAGGCAAGTTCCTTTTGGGAAGCATCTTCACTGCACTGCCCCAAATGCATTTGGTGTCTGGAAGCCACCAGCGGCAAGCAGCAAAAGCTCAACCAGCCGGAGACAGGGCGGCAAGCTGCAAAAACACTGGGAAGGGACAGAGGGTCCAAGTGAAGGGAAAGGATATTTAAAGATGGTTGCTGACCTTAAACCCCAACACACACTGGGTGCATGTTCCAAGAAATGCCGGGTTTCTGTGAGAGCACAGAAGAATTTTAACGGTGAGGAGGTGAGATCAAAATCCTTATCTTTTAAAATCTGTTCAGTCTCTTTCCTGCATGGCCAAAGTGTGTGTTCCCCTGAGATAAGAGCTCCACAGAACAGATGGTTCCTCCTGGGTTTACTTGGGAACATTAAAAGCAATAGAAGTTCTGCTTAAAGAAATCCCATGGAAATCAGCAGAACTCACCCGAGCGGGACCTGAGAACGAACGTATTGCTTGCAAAGTTCAGTTTCCATACATGGGCAGAACTAAAGCTGTGATGTGGGGCAGCAATCACTTGGATGACATCAATAAAAGAGCAAATGAATGATTACCATAAAGGTCACAGTAGAATATATATGCTCATTTAAAGACCTTTGGGCAAGCATCAGCTTTTTCTATAAATCAGCCATGTTAAGAAAACCAGTTTGTACTGAGACAAAGGAAAGAGATAACACTACAGAAACAGAGAAATTATGTGGACAATTTTTTTCTCCCTAATTAAAATATTTCCAATGCTGGGAAAAGGCACAAGTGAACAAATTCCTATGGCTGTTCATCTGCCCAAGGCCAGAGAGCAATCCACTTCACACCTGCCAGAGAGCCGTGACTCCAAAAATCCAAGTGCCGTCAGAGGGACCAACTCCTCACCTCTGGAAACACTGATCTACATGACGAGAAAAGCACATCTGGCCCACAGAGGGGAATTCATGGTGATGGCGAAAAAGCTACATGGAGATTTGTGTAGAAAGGAACTGCCTACAGTGCTCCCCCACAAGATCAAGCCTTTGCTTGATGTGTCCAGAGCTCCACTAAAACCCACTATTCGTAAAAAAGACAATTTAATATACAAACATTTAAAAAAAAAAAAAAAGCCAGGAGCAAAAAGAATGCAAGAGTTTGATCAATCATGGCTAGTTTTTGCTTTGATTTTGTATTTTTTTTTCCAAAACATGATTCACAAAGTG
>NW_010392907.1:0-459 GCF_000710305.1 Buceros rhinoceros silvestris
TGGGTCGGAAAAAACTAATCCACCTCCCCAGACCTTTTGTTTAACCTGCATCGATGCAAAGCGAGGTCTTGGCTTTTTTTTCTCCCCCCTGTGCTTGAGCCTGGTGGGGTGTTTTCGAGCCCAACGGGGCAACTTTCCGGAGCGGGCGGTGTCGGAGGTTGATTTTTTGGGAGGTGGCGGGCTCGTCCCGCGGGCGCGCGGCTCCGAGTGCAGGAATTCCTGCCAGCTCGCCTTTGTGCCAGCCTCCGTTGGCCTTGGGTGTCTCGTTCGGATGGAGCCTGGCATCCAGGCACCGCCCATTTCTTGGCGTTGAGCTGCGAGGAGAAGGAAAGGGGAGAGAGCGAGCGAGAGAAGGGAAAAAAAAAGCTGTCTCACTCAAACTGGCCTTTCTCGGAAAAGGATCCTTCCCCGATGATTGTCCGGATACGCGGAGCTAAATCCAGCCGCCGCTCCACAACA
>NW_010392907.1:885-1237 GCF_000710305.1 Buceros rhinoceros silvestris
TTTTTGCCTTTGATTTTAAATAACGTTTCATTCCTCCAGTCGCTCAGTCGCTTTGTTGTTGCTGTAACCTGCCTTGTCCCCGAAACCCCCTTCCCGTCGAGTCCTCCGGCCCTTGGTGCTAAAACAGCCGACTTTAAAACTGGTCTCCTAGCGAGGGATGTATAGCAGAGAGGCAGCGTCTGGAGCAGGACTGGAGAGTGATTCCTCTCCCTGCCCTCACCCCGCCACCCGGGACGTCCCTGAGAGCCACCCAGAGCTGGGCACGCGTCTTGCGGGCACTTCTTTAGTTCCCCGCCGGGCGCCGCCGAGGGGGGAAAAAATATGTCGAATCATGTCGGATTTGCAATTCAAC